>NW_005871857.1:0-26710 GCF_000147115.1 Myotis lucifugus
CCTGGTTCATAGGTTGATGCTCAACCACTGAGCCATGCTGGTAAGGCAAGCATCCGTTTCTTAAGAAGCACATTCACAATTCCTCCTCTTTATTAATATCGAGAATTATGCTTTGGAATCAAATTCCAAGTGAGTTTTCCAGCTTAGAAAATGAATTCACTCTAGCCATCAAATTCTGAAAAACTATTTTAAAAAACCACACCACGAACTCCAGTTGGACTCACTTCCAGGTCTTCCTCCAAGTCTTTAGGAGATGTGTTGGTTAAAATGCCTTTAGTGTTAAGTATTTTTTTAAAAATGAGCAAACAAGAAATCCCAACCTGGATTAAACGATGATGAGATGTGCCAAATGAACTAACTCAGTGGTTCTCAACCTTCTGGCCCTTTAAATACAGCTCCTCATGTTGTGACCCAACCATAAATTATTTTCGTTGCTACTTCATAACTGTAATGTTGCTACTATTATGAATCGTCATGTAAATATCTGATATGCAGGACGGTCTTAGGCGACCCCTGTGAAAGGGTCGTTCAACCGCCAAAGGGGTCACGACCCACAGGTTGAGAACCGCTGATCTAACTGGACATTTGGAGGCGGGATGGGCTCAAGGTTGGCTCAGTCCAGTGGTGGCCTTATTTCCCATGATTCTCGGCTCTCTTCCTCCTTGTATTGACTTCAATCTCAGGGCTGGTGATGGGGTAGCCTTGGAGGGCTGAACCTCTCACACACACATGACCCCACCCAGAAGAAGAGCTAGAGGGTCCCTCCTGCTGGCCTCTCTTGAGGAGTAGGCAGAATATGTCCCAGGAGCCCCAGCAGACTTCTCGTCAGGTTTCATTGGTCAAAATGGGGACTCCCATGCCTCAGCCAATCCCTGACGATGAGGAGCAGGGATCCTAATCCGGCTCATCCACCATAAATCACATGGATTGCACAGGAAAGGGGTGTGCAAACACCCTAATAACCCAGGTTCCTATTAGGAATGACAGGGATGAATGCTGGGCAGGCATCCCCTAGAGAGGAGTCCCATGCATGCCTTGTAGTAGCTGTCCTCTTTCTGAACTGGTGACATGGAAAACATCTCATATGCATTGATTAAAATCTCAGATACTGCAATATTGCTCATTTTTTAAAACAGCTTTTAGAATCTTACAAACATAATATTGATCAAAAGAAGACAGATACAAAAGAGAATGTGTACTGTGTGGTTCCATTTATATAAGGTTCAAAAACAGGCAACACTTTATTGTATTAGAAATAAGAGAGGTACTCAGCTGGTATTGTTCAGTGATTGAGTGTCCACCCATGAACCAGGAGGTCATGTTTGATTCCAGGTCAGGGCACATGCCCAGGGTTGAGAGCTCAGTCCCCAGTGTGGGGCGTGCAGGAGGCAGCCCATCAGTGATCCTCTCTCATCATTAATATTTCTTCTATCTTTCTCTCTCCCTTCCTTCCTCTCTCTAAAATGAATAAAAATATATTTTTAAAAAAGGAAATGCATTCAATGGGGACAGTTTCCTATTTGGTTACATATTCCTCATCAAATTTAAAAAAAAAGAAATGAGGGGTAACGATGGAGGGGGCATGAAGGGAGTCCTGGGTAGTGTTCTGTTTCTTGATTTGTCTGGTCATACAGCATGAGTTCCATTCGTGAAAATTTACCCAGCTGAACATCTGTGATTTATGTACTCTTTTGGAATGTATGTTCTACTCCAGTTAAAAAGTTAAAGATGAAATTACAGTTTGAAGAACCAAGAGACTGCCCGAAATCTGATCTTTTTCTTTCTAGTAAAGGAACCAACACCGTGACCCAAAGGCTCCATTTACATCATCTAAACCAGTGGTTCTCAACCTTGGCTGCACATTAGAATCACCTGGGGAATCTTTTTAAAATCCTGATTTCTGGGCCTCATCCTCCGGAAATTCTGTTTCTTTGTTATGGGGTGGGGCCACAATATTAGTAACAAAGAAACAGAATTTCCGGAGGATGAGGCCCAGAAATCAGGATTTTGAAAAGATTCCCAGGTGATTCTAATGTGCAGCCAAGGTTGAGAACCACTGATCTAAACCCATATCTGAATGATGCACACTATTACCAGTGGTGCCCATGAGGAGAATGTGGTATTCTGGGAAAAGGAGTATGAAATAGTAGACATGGATATCATTAGAATAAATTTTTGTACAGTTAAAATATCTTCTTATATTACATGTATAATGTTTTTAAATAAAAACTACCACCTTCCTAGCTTTCAAAATTCTTAAGAATCAAGTCATTCTGAAAAACTGCACAGGCCAAGCCCGGCTGGCATGGCTCAGTGGTTGAGCGTTGACCTATGAAACAGGAGGTCACAGTTCGATTCCTGGTCAGGGCACATGACTGGGTTGCAGGCTCTATCCAGCCCATCAATGTTTCTCTCTCATCATTGATGTTTCAATCTCTCTCCCTCTCCTTTCCTCTCTGAAATCAATAAAAATATATTAAAAATGTGCAGGCCAATAATGGAGTCTTACAAGTAAATAAAAATAATTACATGTTTTATGGCCATTCTCTGCAATAATGGTGTTTTACACTGAGAATCCTATTTTCTTTAAAGACTTTAAATACTACTGACAGAAAGGAGTGTGACAATGAAACAGCTCTATCAGAAGATTCTCTGTAAGCATGAAGGACAACGACAGAGACAAAGCTGATCCCTAAAGCCAAGAAAATCTCCTCTGAGTGATTGGAGCAAGGCCCCAGAGCAGTGAAATGGAAGTTGGGCAACCAAGATTCCCATGATTAGATGTCATTCTCAAAAGACTTCTTGAATGGCCACAGTGCATTAGGGACACACAGATGAATGAGATATGGTCCTTTAATACCAAATTGGCAGGCTGATCTCTACCCAAAGTAATGCTGTTAGTACACAAAGGAGGGAGGGATTAATTGTGCCCGGGGTGCCCTGAGGGGTGGTCAGGGGAGGTTTACAGAGCAAGTGACTTTACCCTGGGTCTAAAGGACAGGTAGGATTTCTCCAGACAGAAAAGAAAGTAGGCAAATGCATTCTTGGGAGTGGAGGAGGGTGAGTGCGAAGGTGAAGGCACAGGCACAAAGGCAGCACTGGGTGAGGTGGTGGCAGAAGTGGGAGTGTGGTGGGGCGTTTCGCTGGGTTAGGGAGAAGCAGCAGGATGGAGTTGCAAAGGGCAGCAGAGTTCAAGCCTGGGGTGTGGTAGACCAGATACTCTGAATGGTGCCCGTGATCATACTGCCAACTCCTTAACAAATATAAAATATCGTGCTTTTTAAAGAGCTGCTCAGCTCAAGAAATCAAGGCAAGTAGCCTAGGGCCATCTTACTCAAGTGCCTGGGAGGATGAGGAAGGAGAACGGGCTGGCTTGTAGGGGAACTGGCCGGCAGAGCCACCTTGGGGACGCCACCTGGCTTCTTTATATCCGTGCTCCCCACAGGTGAGTATGGTGCGGCTCTCGGTTCTGACCGTGCAGCAGCTGCGTTTCCTCCCACGCCTTCAGGCACACGTGGCATTTTCCACTCGGACCTCCTCGAGCAGCCAGGGCCCTGGGAAAGATCACTTTCCTCCTTCTATTCTCGGCCTCCGGAAATTTAGAGCCTAACCAAGTATTCAGGACTTTTTTAATTTTCAGGTAAAAATAAAATATCAAGAATAGTCAACAGGCTAAAAGCGGCAGAGAAAAAGCAACCGCCCTTGCATTTTTACAAATCCTAATTCTCCTCGTATAAAGTGAATCATGTCAACAGTGACTACCAGGAAGAAAAATAAAAACACAGAGGAGAATTTTTCTCTCTCTTCCACCAATACTTTTATTAGGAGAATTTCTAGCTTCAGGTATAGGAAATTGCTCAATAAGTATTACTTTTGAAAATGGTAATCTCTTTGTTTAATGAGCAGTCTGTGTCTTTTAACAGGCGTGTAATTACGTAAGAGTGAGTGTGATGTTAGGAAGTCAGCCTTTAGTAGAGGTTTTTATTTCAGGGAAACAGCTTTCCAGTATAATGGGGAAACAGTGATCTAAACTTTCTTTACATCAAATACGTTACTTGAATAAAGCCTTCATTTGGTTATGCTTTTTTAATTTCCAAGAAATTATTTTCAGCTTCTACAGGAGCTGGTGAGCAGTTGTGTTTCAATACGGAGGCTACTGTTGTTTTTCATCAGTGCTTTGCCCCCGGGGAAGAGGACTTATAAACATTTGAATTCATTAAATCAATGAGAAAAGACACACTTCTCAGCACCAGCTATGGAAAGCTAGCTTCAAACACGCGTATATAATTTATTAAAGAAAATAGGAGTTCAGGAAGGAGAGAGGGAAGGAGAAATCAATAATAAGAAGGAAGCCATAACCGGTTTGGCTCAGTGGATAGAGCATCGGCCTGCGGACACAAGGGTCCCAGGTTCGATTCTGGTCAAGGGCATGTACCTTGGTTGCGTGCACATCCCCAATAGGACGTGTGCAAGAGGCAGCTGATCGATGTTTCTCTCTCAGCGATGTTTCTAACTCTCTATCCCTCTCCCTTCCTCTCTGTAAAAATCAATAAAATATTTTAAAAATAATAAGAAGGAAAAATTAAAATTTTCATTAGACAAATATATTCACAAGGGCGATGGGGAAATATTTATCCCCACGTCTTTCTCACGTATCAGGGATGAAGCGTTGCCACGAAGACCCTGCTATCACTTTGAAGTGCACACTTTTTAAATTTATCCCGTCTTCAACTCCCTCTGGGGGAGACACACATTCTCATCGAACCGCTCCAGAGGGAACCCGTGAAAATCAACACTGAGCAGCAGCAGCACTGACTCAATACTTACTTGTCTCACTGACCCCATAGATAGCATTCAGGGGAATTGAAGCCTTCAGTTTCCACTGTTATAGGTAAGAATGTGGATTTTCTTTTGGTGCTAAGTAATATATTACTTTACGGTGGACTGAGCTACTCTGAATGACAACAATACATTCCCAGTCTTTCCCAGGGGAAGAATGAACAAACAGTTAAATACCAAGAGAGAGAAACACCCAAGGTAAGGGTCCTCATGTGCAATACAATTAGGAGCCCTGGGTCCCGCCCTCCTTGTCCCGCCCCACCCACAGCAGGTGCGTGGTTCAGCGCCTCGGTGCACCCCCCACTCGCCCCCCCCCCACCCCGGAGAAAGAGCATACTCCCCTTCTCTACCTGAGAAAAGGTGTCAAGAGCCCCAGAGTGAAAAGATGGGACAATTTTTCTCCCCTACCTTTTAATCCGCATCAGGAGACAGGGAAGGAAGTTTTTGATGTTACATCTAAACTAGAGACGCGGGGCACAAAAATTTGTGCACTTGGAGGGATGTCCCTCAGCCCGGCCTGTCCCCTCTCGCAGTACGGGACCCCTCGGGGGACCACCTGCTGGCTTAGGCCTGCTCCCCGGGGAATTGGGCCCAAGCTGGCAGTCAGACATTCCTCTGGCAGCCCGGGAGCCCTCAGGGGATGTCCACTTGCCAGCGGGGAGCAGGCCTAAGCTGCAGTCGGACGTCCTTAGCGCTGCCGAGAAGGCGGGAGAGGCTCCCACCACCACTGCTATACTGGCAGCTGGCAGCCTGGCTTGTGGCTGAGCAGAGCTCCCCCTGTGGGAGCACACTGACCACCAAGGGACAGCTCCTGCATTGAGCATCTACCCCCTAGTGGTCAGTGTGTGTCATAGTGACCAGTCATTTCCAGTTGTTCTGCTGTTAGGGTCAGTTTTCATATTACCCTTTTATTATATAGGATAGAGGCCTGGTGCATGGGTGGGGGCCGGCTGGTTTGCCCTGAAGGGTGTCCCGGATCAGGGTGGGGGTCCAGCTGGGGTGCCTGACCAGGATGGGTGAGGGGCTGATGGATGTTTGCAGGCTGACCACAGCCCCCTCAGGGTAGGGGTCCCCCCTGGGGTGCCTGGCCAGCCTGGGTGAGAGGCTGATGGCTGTTTGCAGGCTGGCCAAGCCCCCCAGTGGGGACCCTCACCCCATGAGGGTGTGGCCATTCTGGTGGAGGGGCTGATGGCTGTTTGCAGGCTGGCCACGGCCCCCAGCCACCCAAGCTCCCAGTGGAGGCCAGGGGGGGCTGGAAGCAGGTATCTGGGATTTATTTATCTTCTATAATTGAAACTTTGTTGCCTTGAGCTGAGGCCACAGCTGGCCGGGGCAGGCAGGAAGCTTGGCTTCCTCCATTGCCGGGGCAACCAAGCCTCCTGCTTGCTCCAACTCCGTGGCTGCTGCCACCATCTTGGTTGGGTTAATTTGCATATAGTAGCTCTGATTGGCTGGTGGGTGTGGCTTGGGGCGTAGCAGAGGTGCGGTCAATTTGCATGTTTCTCTTTTATTAGATTAGATGGAAATCTAGACAAAGGATAGGGGTTGAAGTGACCACTGTATCCTGTAAAGTTCCTCCGTGTGACCAAGTGGCCTGCAGGAGGGGAACCAGGGAGTTTCAGAACCGCGCTTTGCTAAATGCCACCAAAACTGAACTCAGGAACAGGATCATTTACAGACGATGAAGTCTGCAGTGGAACACAGCAAATGGGAATGAAAAGGGCACGGGCTGGTTAGAGTCACAGTGTATCAGATTAACACAGGAATGTCAAGCAGAGAAGTGATTCTCCTCATAGCAATATTTCTCATATGATTCATATGTGCTCATTATCTAGCTATTCCTGGCTTGACTTGTTATTTAAACCTTATTGATTTTTAAAACAGCTTATATATGTGTTAAATATATTTTTATTGATTTCAGAAAGGAAGGGAGAGGGAGAGAGAGAGAGAAACATCAATGATGAGAGATAACCATTGATTGGCTGCCTTCTGCACGCACCTTACTGGGGATTGAGTCCACAACCTGGGTATGAGGGCGACACTCAACCACTGAGCCACGCCAGCCGGGCAACATCTTATATTTTATATCCAATTCTTCTAAAATGTGGCTGAAAGTTCTTTGACTGCAAGGGAGAAAAAAAGCATTTTTTAAAATTTTATTTTATTGTTTAAAGTATTACAAATAGTAGTACATATGTCTCCCTTTTCCCCCATTGATCTCCCCCTGGCCTCCAGTACCCCCCCCGCCCCCGCACCCGGACATGCCCTCATCCCCCCCCCCTCCCGTTGTCTTGTGTCCATTGGTTATGCTTATATGCATGCATACAAGGCCTTCAGTTGATCTCTTACCCCGCCCCAAATCCTCCCCTGCCTTCCTGCTGTAGTTTGACAGTCTGTTTGATGCTTCTTTGCCTCTGTATCTATTTTTATTCATCAGTTCTTTATTATCCATAAATGAATGAGATCATTGGTATTTATCTTTCTCTGACTGGCTTATTTCACTTAGCGTAATGCTCTCCAGTTCCATCCATGCTGTTGCAAATGGTAAGAGTTCCTTCTTTTTTACAGCAGCATAATATTCCATCATGTAGATGTACCACAGTTTTTTAATCCACTCATCAGCTGATGGGCACTTAGGCTGTTTCCAAATCTTAACTTTTGTAAATTGTGCTGCTGTGAACATAGGGGTGCATATATCCTTTCTGATTGGTGTTTCTATTTTCTTGGGATAAATTCCCAGAAGTGGGATCACTGGGTCAAATAGCAGTTCCATTTTTAATTTTTTGAGGAAACTCCATACTGTTCTCCACAGTGGCTGCACCAGTCTGCATTCCCACCAGCAGTGCACAAGGGTTCCTTTTTCTCCACATCCTCGCCAACACTTGTCATTTGTTGATTTGTTGATGATAACCATTCTGGTAGGTGTGAGATGGTACCTCATTGCTGTTTTGATTTGCATCTCTCGGATGATGAGTGACTTTGAGCATGTTTTCATATGTCTCTGAGCCTTCTGTATGTCCTCTTTCGAAAAGTGTCTATTTAGGTCCTTTGCCCAGGTTTTGACTGGATGCTCTTGCAAATGGTAAGAGTTGTAAGAGTTGTGTGAGTCCCTTTTATTAAGTTGTATGAGTTCCCTGTAAATTTTGGAGATTAAACCCTTATCGGAGATAACATTGGCAAATATGTTCTCCCATGCAGTGGTCTTTTACTAAGTTGTATGATTTCCCTGTAAATTTTGGAGATTAAACCCTTATCGGAGATGACATTGGCAAATATGTTCTCCCATGCAGTGGTCTTTCTTGTTGTTTTGTTGATGGTTTCTTTTGCTGTGCAGAAGCTATTTATTTTGATGTAATCCCATTTGTTTATTTTTCTCTTTAGTTTCCATTGCCCTAGGAGCTGTATTATTGAAGAAATTGCTTTGGCATATGTCTGAGATTTTGTTGCCTTTGGATTCCTCTAGTATTTTTATGTTTCCCGTCTTACATTTAAGTCCTTTATCCATTTTGAGTTTATTTTTGTGTATGGTGTAAGTTGGCGGTCTAGTTTCATTTTTTTGCATGTATCTGTCCAGTTTTCTCAACACCATTTGTTGAAGAGGCTGTCTTGACTTCACTGTATGCTCTTGCCTCCTTTGTCAATATTAATTGAGCATAATGGCTTGGGTCGATTTCTGGGTTCTCTGTTTGGTTCTATTGGTCCATATGTTTACTCTTGTGCCAATACCAGGCAGTTTTGAGAACAGTGGTTTTGTAATATAGCTATACATCTAGTATTGTGACCCCTCCTACTTTGTTCTTCTTTCTCAGGATTGCTGGAGCTATTTGGGGTCATTTTTTATTCTGGATGAATTTTTAGAGAGTTTGTTCTAGGTCTTTGAAGTATACCATTGGTATTTTAATGGGGATTGCATTGAATTTATAGATTGCTTTGGGTAGTATGGGCATTTTGATGATGTTGATTCTATGAAAAAAAAGTATTTTTAAAATATCTTCTATAGTATCTTGTACCAGGTTATGTTAAAAAATATTGGTTGATTTAGATAATGAAATTAAAAAAAACTATTTTTTTATTTGAGCAATTCACTTTTAAATATTTTTTTCTACTTATACAGGTAACACATGGTTGGTGCATAAAATTTAAAAAGCACAGAAAATGTAAGGGAAAATTTAAAAGTCATCACAAATCCTAAACACCTCTCCCCGCTCTTCTGTCCCCAGAAATAGGTGAAAATTCTCAGGTTTTTTACTATGTTGGTTTGTATGGGGAGGAAATGCCATACATAAAATTCAATAGCCCACAATTTTTACTTAATGTATATCATGAACTTTTTCCTACAAATATTTTTCTACAGCATGGCTTTTATACCAGCATAGTATTCTATTGCATGGGAAATGATAATTCTTTACCAAATCCAATTTTTAAATTTTTTATTATAAACTAGAGGCCTAGTGCATGAAAATCGTGCATGGGTAGGGTTCCTAGGCCTGGCCAGCGATCACGGCCAATCAGGGCCTTCCTTCTGGCTGCTAGCCGCCAGCTGGGGCCCCTGGCTGCTGGCTGCCAGCTGGGGCCTTCCTTCATTCCGAACCGCCCCCTGGTGGTCAGCACACGTCATAGTGAGCAATCGAACTCCCAGTAGAACTCCTGAGGGGACACTTTGCATATTAGGCTTTTATATATATATAAAATATATATTTACTGTGACTATCCATGTCCACATCATATAAAATACATGTAGCTATTAATAATTAACCAAATAATTATTGAACTCTGATAAGGGAGAATGTTTGATTAAAAGGAGATAAAGAATGGAATTAAATGGGTTTGTACAATCATGTATATTTAACATAAAAATTACTAATCTCTTGAGTCTTGAAGTGTGACTAAGAAATAAGATACTAAGATTTAGTGACTAATATCTTTTTGAGAGTATAAAATGATTAGATAATAAAGCCTTAAATCATTTAACAATAGAGCAAACAAAAGGCTTAGCATTTATTTTCTGCACCATTTACCTATCTCAGTGAGTTACTAAATAAAGGAAATATGGGAAGAATTTTTGCTAAATTCAGAAAAGCTTGAAGACAGTGCATTGTAGATAAATTACATAAACACTGAATACACTGATATGTGATCATTGGTCAATTTCAATCTTGTGTCATATGCAGAATTCTATATAGCTTCTAAAAAACCTTCAAATAACTTTTTTGAATCAGTATATTCTAGGCATAGGAAACACATACAAAGTCTCAAAGGGAAGGTGGCAGTTGATAAGGCCAGAAAGATGGACAACGGACAGATCACCAAAGGTCTTATGTGTTAAGTAAAGGACATTATCTGGAGACAATGAGGAGACTGCAGGGTTTGAAGTCCTATGGTGATGGATTTAATCTAGGTTTCTAGCGCATCATCCTGTAAGTGCTCACTCCACATTAAACAGAAAGGAATAGGAGAAAAGAGTAGATGATGATGATGATGATGATGATGATGATGATTTGAGATTCTGGGAAATCAAGTATGTGGACTCTGATCATGACTGTCTCGCATGATACACCAGTCTTACATTTTCCATGTTTAAGATCATGTCATTCATGGCCGCATTATATTTTGCATTTAAATAAAAGTAGCTTCAAAAGCAGATTTATCTGAGAAATAAGATCCTACATGTTCTCACAAAAGTCATCCTAATAAACTATTCCATTTTCCCCTCTTAACAGTAGTAACACATAAATCCTTAATGCATGCTGTGCTCCTTATGCACTTTCATTATTCCTCCTGAAATCGATTCACTTGAGGATACTGGGTTTTTGCCAAGTTATCTCCAAAGGTGTCTTTGTTGATGCGTTAATGCATTTGGCTACGGCACACACAATGTATCTAGCCAAGGATGAGCTGATTATTTTTTAATAAGATATTGGCAGCATAGGCCCTTCCGTGCATTTTTGGTAAAAATCCATCTGTGACTCGCTAAGCTGGCTTTAGATGAGAATTGAAGCCATCGATGGTCTGGGAGCCTGCCCGCTCCTTTCTGTGTGTGAGATGGCACACTCAGCCTCTCTCTCCCGTTGGGAGAGCTGGTAGCGAAATAATTGACTAGCGGGGAATCCTCACAAAGCAAACAAAACATCCTAAAGAAATGAGTCCTTTCTGTGGCTCAGTAGCAAGACTAATGCATGAGAGAGAGACTTCTGTGTGCGGGAATTGCTTGCTTGATGCAGATACCGACTCTCTGGTGACCGCGCCTGGGCCCTGCAGCAAGCGGCACCTCACGGCGCCCGCCAAGTCCCTAGGCCCAAGCCCCCTTCCAGGAGAAATCAAACTTAAGCCAAGATTCGAGGCATCCACTTTCAAATTATATCTTACAACATGCTCCTGTTTGGTAGTCAAGCCGAATTCTATTGTATGCAAACTTCTATAACCTGTCTTCTGTTTGGTTTATGATAATGTAGACCCTTACTGATTGCTCTCCATTCCCATCCCCAGCTCATAATTATAAAGACGTTTACTGAGTTTGATCTGTACGTGTCCAGGTGGGCTTTTCCAGGCCTTGTAGATAAGGGTGGCCCTGGACATCAGTGCTCCCCAGGACCCTCACACACATCACCTGAAGTTGCCCTTTCAACTTAGTCCACCACTGAGAGACACAGCCATTTTCCCTGTAAGGGCAGTTACTCATCAATCTGATTCATTGATTAAGATGTAAGCCACACCATTGATTCCCCCCCACCCCGCCATCTAAACCTCATCTAAGAAAAGATTTATTGCTTTAAAAAAGAATCTACAAGGGCAAGTGGATCACATTTTTAAATACTGTTTACAGGATAAATATGTTAATGTATATGTGTGAACATTTAGTGGGGTCAGTACCCAAGGATTCAAGCATTATAAGGTGATCAGATTAGATGTCCTTTAAGATATGCTTCAAATCCACACAGTTCATGATTTTTTAGGTACTATAACCTCCACTCTTTCCCTTACCCCTAAAATCCTTAAAGACATTATGATTCTATCATTTAAAAATATGAATAAAGTTAGTTTATGTTGCTGTATGAATATCTTGTCATTTTAGTTTTTAATGAAATTTGCATTAAAATAAGACCATTGAGCATCCCTGTATCTACGGATGCTTCATACATTTTCAAGGTCGTTTATTCCAGGTGACTATAGGGAGAAGCAGAGGACTTCATGTGTCTTCTCTCCTATTTCTCTGCCCTTTTGCTCTCTCTCAACATTTCTGCCTGACGTGAAGAATGACAAGATAAAGGAGTCACCTTTGAAGATTCAGATGGCTAATGGGGAGGGGTGGGAAGGTCATGGCTTAAAGCAATGGGGGTGCACTGTCCTTTGTATCTCGAGTGTTTAAGTGAGGCCCCTTCCCCTCCCTGGTTAGACATGGGTGTGAGCAGGCCAGGTCTCTGCTCATCCATTGGTGGTGAGGCGATGCCTGTGCTTTTAAACAAAGCAGAAGAAGGCAACCTGGTCCTGTGGAGGCTACAGCGTTACCCTAACTCTACTGCTGAGCCACTCAGGCCCAGGGTGGGCCTGCATTTGCAGCTGCAAGAGATGTGCCTGTAGCACAGAATAAATTTGACATTAATGGCTAGAAAAACAAGTGGGGGGGGGGGAGAATTACACTTTAGTTTTTATCAGCATTTTAATATGTCGTAAGGATTCACCCTGCATAGGAATCATGTGAATAAGAAATTACTTCAGCTCATTTCACTACGAGTAAAAATACTGGGGAGGTGAAACTCCTCTATTTCTCAAACTCCCTTTCTGACAGGTGACTTACACAGCATGTTCCTGCCAGTTTCCCATTGGTAAGCGGTCAGGACTTCTTTCCTCCCTCGAGGAAGGACAAATATAACTTTGAGGAACATGTCTTTAAATAGGCTTTGGAAGGGGGTGGGCAGGAGTAGGAATTAGGATAAAGCAGAGTTGTTCTTGCCAAAAATAGAGGCCGGGCAGACTTGGTTTCTGTAGGTACATGCAGAGGAAATGGAAGCCAGCCACTCGCCCTCTCTCACCGCAAGTGTGATCTCCGTGCTGGCGGGGGCAGTGCCAGCCCCCTCCTCACACGCTCAGTACCAAACCAAGCATCAGCAAGTCTGTGTCTCACTAAGAAGAGCATTGGTTTCCTTTGGTACTGTTTTCACGTTTAAAAAACAATCATTATTAGCTAGGGCGCAAAAGAGTACTTGGGCACAGAAACGTTAATTAATGATGCATCCAGTCCCATGGGAAAGTTGCCATAACCCCTTGGACAACCCAGTTTACTCTTGGAGATACCTGTTCCCAGGAGAGCTGAGAATTTTCTCATCTGTAAATTGTGATAATTGTCAAGAACTATGAAGGGTCTGGGATTTGACACTGTTTGCAAGCTGACAAGGTAGTTACAGTTTCATGGATATCGGCAGGAGGCCTGAAAGTCCCGGGTCAGAGACAAAGGACAGGGTTTCCTCCCAGCGGTGGCAGCAGCCAGCGTCACCACTTGTCCCAGTTCCCTGAGCCCCGGTTCCCAGAGCGACAGGGAGGGGACCCGTGGTACCTGCAGGTGCTGTGAGTGCATTACGAGAGAGAGGAGCCCCGAGCTCAGGCAACGACTCTTTTATAACGATCCAGGGGGAGCAGTCCCTTTGTTATACTGGACAGTACACGCCCCTGCTCTTTGCTCTAGAGCAGTGGTTCTCAACCTTCTGGCCCTTTAATACAGTTCCTCATGTTGTGACCCAACCATAAAATTATTTTCGTTGCTACTTCATAACTGTCATGTTGCTACTGTTATGAATCGTCATGTAAATATCTGAGATGGAGGATGGTCTTAGGCGACCCCCGTGAAAGGGTCGTTCGACCGCCAAAGGGGTCGCGACCCACAGGTTGAGAACCGCTGCTCTAGAGAGACATTCTCTCTGCCTCCCAAGGCCACTTGCCGTCCAAACTCCCTGAAAAGTTACGTCAGAACAAAGGCCGCCATTGTCTCCCCTGCAAGATGTACAGAAACGTGAGGCGCTCGTGGAGAATCGCCGCCCAATAGGAATACACTTCTGTCCCTATTTTCTCAAGGTCAAGACTGTGCCGAAAGCTGCTAGCTCTGCCCCTTGGCCCAGGTTCGGCTTTCCTCATGCTCGCAGCCCTTCCTGACAACGCCAGGGGCGGGCGGGTGCCGGCGGGGGTTGGGAGGAAGCGTAAGCCCTTTGCAACTGCAACTTCCATGGCTGGGAAGATGAAAGAAGCCTGTAGGAAAGTTACCCCAAGGCTGGCTTGCTCCTTGGTAGCTCACCTGACTCAGCCCCCGCCCCCCAAAGCATCTTCCTTTCACTTCATTTTAACACACAGCTAATACTTCCACTAAATGGATGTTCATTGCCGTTTTTTAAAAATGTAAATGTCTTGGAGCACTAAGGACTCTTAGGTATTCATACACGTGAAATTTGTGTAAGACACGATCCCTGTAGCAGCTCGCTGCGGCGGCCCTGCAGGAACAGCAGTTTTGACTGGCAGGGGAGAGGGGGATTGTGAAGCCTTTGGGACATGGCAGGCCAGAGAGAGAACATTGCGGGAGAAGTACAACAATATGAAGTCCCGGAGTCTGCAGGTGCCAGGGAAGCTGGGCACCAGAACACGGGGAAAGGTGTGCGAGGAAGAATGGGAAGGCACCCCCCAAAATGCCACCATTCTCAGATTTCACTTGAAGTTGGCACCATGTCCAAAGCAGAAGAACATTCTCTCTCTCCTTCTCCTCACCCCCGGGTCCTCATTCCATAAATAGTTATCGAGTATCTGCTGTGCCTACTGCTGCTGTTACTAGTGACCATTTATTAACACCTCCTTTGTTTCCAGCTTTATGATTACACGGGCGTGACAAGGTCAGATGAGACACTGTCCCTGCCCCCGTAGACCTTGAAGTCCAGTGGGCAAGACAGACAAGCAAGCCCCCACTTGTACAATTAGTAGACGCTAGTAGAGGGGCAGCTGAGTTAGGCAGGCAGGTCCTCGCCTGAGGACCCAGATTCAGCCCCGTGCTGTTAGTTCTACAGTTCCCAACAGTGATCTAGTAGCAGCTAATTCTTACATACATGGTAGCCCCCTTATTGTACATACCTATGATAAGTTAGGCACAGCGAGAGATTAACAACAATAACTAGTAATAAAGTAGGGCGATCCTAACAATCCTATATAATAAAGAGGGAATATACAAATTTACCTCACTCTGCCACAAAGATGGCAGCACCCACAGCGGAGGCTGAGTTCCTGTAATGAGCCTTAACGAGCAATCAGCAGGGACCTGAGGCTGCGCCCCCCCCCGACGCCCCCATGGGACTTGACAGGGGACCTCAGGCCATGCCCCCTACCTGGCGGGGCTTGACAGGGGACCTCAAGGTGCACCCTCCCGCCCCAGTGCTGAGCCGGGAAACCCCAGGCTGTTCTCCTCACCCCCGGCGGGGGGGACTTCAGGCTGTGCCCCCTGCCCAGTGGGGCTTGACAGGGGACCTCAAGGTGAACTCCCCCCCCCCTGCCCCAGCACTGGGCTGGTAGACCTCAGGCTGTGCCCCCACCTGGCGGGGCTTGACAAGTGTGGGACTGGCCGGGTCTGGATCTAGCCCAGTGGGCGGGGGCCAGCCGGGTCTGGGTCTCACACGATTTTGAGGCGCACGTGCGTGGGTGGGAACTTGACTCTGGGTCCCGTGATGCACCCCAGACTCTGACAGGAGGAAGATTTTCATATACATTTTACTAATTTTCTTTCATCTCTGACACTTCTATTATAGAGAAAGGGCAAATAGCAATATTAAAATACTTCCTCTAATTAATCCGCTTTTAATGTGCACGATTTTCATGCACGGGGCCACTAGTATACTCTAACAAAACATGTGACTGTTCTCTCTCCCTCTCACTCTCAGAATAGCTTCATGTGCCTCACTCCCCTTGCACCTGGAGCAAGCCCTGAGCAGCTTCTCTGCGGCACCGATCGCCGCAGCACTGCCCTTGCCCTTTGGGGTCGTTAGGAAGTAGAACAAGGGTGACTGGAACACGAGCACTGCGATGCCTCCCTGCTGAGTGGCCGTCGGGCGGGCCATCTGCGGGCGGAGACGCTGCACCAAGGATGATCCCATCCCAGGTGACACAGAGCAGGACTCGGGAGATTTCATCACTCCCCTCAGCGGGGCGCCCGATTGAAAACTGGCCCAGAGCCTATGTTCTCAGATACTGTGACTGAGACAAAAGTAGGCATGTGTGAGCCGTTAGGAAATACAAGCATCACTTACAACTTTTTTTTTTTTATATAATGAGGTAAATTCTGAGTTCCAAACTTCTAACTCATGAAGCAATTTTCAAAATACTTGTTTTAAGTTTGAAAAACTGCCTGGACCGGCTAGCTCTGCACAAGGGCTGCAAGCGTCAGTGGTGCTGTTTATAGGACACTGTAAACTGTAAGAGGCCCTGGAATATTAACTCCTCCATATAAGTACAGGGACCCTCTGTTTTCAGGCTTAATTGTTCTGATACGCAGCATTTCACATCTTACTAGTTTATGCTGCTAAGAAAACTAAGTTTACTTTAAAAAGCAAAGAATCAAGAGGATAAGAAGACAGCCCTGGCCCGTGTGGGTCAGTAGTTAGAGCATCAGCCCAAGGACTGAAGTGTTGTGGGTTCAATTCTTTTTTTTTTCGGGGGGAGGGGGGGAGGCTGATTTATTTATTTATCTTTTTATTTATTTATTTATTATTTCAAGAAAAATGATTTTAAATATAATAATGCTATAAGCAATAAACATTAATATTTTAAGAAAAATGATCTTAAATATAATAAGACATGCAATAAACATTAATATCTCAAGAAAAACGATTTTAAATATAATAATGTTACATGCAATAAACACCAATTATTCAAGAAAAATGATCTTAAATATAATAATACTGGAGGTCTGGTGCATGAAATTCGTGCAAGCGGTTTGGCCCTCACAGCCCCAGCTTCGTCTGGAAGGGCATCCGGAAGGACATCAGGAAGGTCATTTGGCCATCTGGTCTGATTAGCATATTACGCTTTTATTATTATAGATTACATGTGATAAACATTAATATTTTTTAAAAAAAGGATTTTAAGTATAGTAATATTACCAAAACTGTACTAACATAGTATGATATCACAAAAGTTGTAGGAAATATTAAAAATCTGCAAATAATAGGATTACTTCTATTAATTCTAAAATATTATTTTTTCCCTCTGGCTCTATTTTTGTTCATCAGTTTATGTTGTTCATTATATTCCACATATGAGTGAGACCATGTGATATTTATCTTTCTGCAACTGGCTTATTTCACTTAGCATAATGCTCTCCAGGTCCATCCATGCTGTTGCAAATGGTAAGAGTTCCTTCTTTTTTACAGCAGCATAGTATTCCATCGTGTAGATGTACCACAGTTTTCTAATCCATTCGTCTGCTGATAGGCACTTGGGCTGTTTCCAAATCTTAGCTATTGTAAATTGGGCTGCTATGAACATAGAGGTGCATATATCCTTTCTGATTGGTGTCTGATTTCTTTGGATATATTCCTAGAAGTGGGATTATTGGGTCAAAGGGAAATTCCATTTTTAATTTTTTTGAGGAAACTCCATACTGTTCTCCACAGTGGCTGCACCAGTCTGCATTCCCACCAACAGTGCAAGAGGGTTCCTTTTTCTCCACACCCTCGCCACCACTTGTCGTTTGTTGATTTGTTGATGCTAGCCATTCTGACAGGTGTGAGATGGTACCTCATTGTCATTTTGATTTGCATCTCTGGGATGATTAGTGACTTTGAGCATGTTTTCATATGTCTCTTGGTCTTCTGTATGTCCTCTTTCAAAAAGTGTCTATTTAGGTCCTTTGCCCATTTTCTTTTTTTATTGGATTGTTTATTTTCCTTTTGTTAAATTGTATGAGTTCCCTGTAAATGTTGGAGATTAAACCCTTATCGGAGATAACATTGGCAAATCCGATCTCCCATGCAGTGGGCTTTCTTGTTGTTTTGTTGATGGTTTCTTTTGCTGTGCAGAAGCTTTTTATTTTGGTGTAGTTCCATTTGTTTATTTTCTCCTTAGTCTCCATTGCCCTAAGAGCTGTATCAGTAAAGATATTGCTACAAGAAATGTCTGATATTTTGCTGCCTATGGATTCTTCTAAGATTTTTATGGTTTCCTGTCGTACATTTAAGTCCTTTATCCATTTTGAGTTTATTTTTGTGTATGGTGTAAGTTGGTGGTCTAGTTTCATTTTTTTTTTGCATGTATCTGTCCAATTTTCCCAACACCATTTATTGAAGAGACTGTCTTGACTTCACTGTATGCTCTTGGCTCCTTTGTCAAATATTAATTGAGCATAATGGCTTGGGTCGACTTCTGGGTTCTCTGTTTGGTTCCATTGGTCTATATGTCTGTTCTTGTGCCAGTACCAGGCAGTTTTGACAACAGTGGCTTTGTAATATAGCTTGATATCTGGTATTGTGATCCCTTCTACTTTGTTCTTCTTTCTCAGGATTGCTGCAGCTATTCGGGGTCTTTTTAAAATTCCAGATGAACTTATGGAGAGTTTGTTCTAGGTCTGTGAAATATTCCGATGGTATCTTAACACATTGCGGACCAGTAGTTTTATTGCCAGCTTTACCCAGTGGCCAGATAAGTTTCTATTGAATGAGTACAAAAAACGTTTTACATAAATGTTAAGGCACGCTTTAAAATTAAATACCCATTGAATTTTGAAGTTATTTATGACATGTTCTTACAAGCTAATAACTTTTTAAAGTATGATATTTTGTAAAACACTGTGTAATATGAAGCGAGAATTCTCGTGATCCATCCACAATGTGTTAATTGGGATTGCATTGAATCTATAGATTGCTTTGGGTAGTATGTTGAGATATGCTCCCTCTATTCCAACTTTGCTGAGGGTTTTTATCAAAAATGCGTGTTGGATTTTGTTGAATGCTTTTTCTGCATTCTATTGATATGACCATGTGATTTTTATCTTTCAATTTGTGTATGTGATGTATCACATTTATTGATTTGCAAACATCGTACCAGCCTTGCATCCTTGGAATAAATCCCACTTGATCATGGTGTATGGTCTTTTTAATGGATTGCTGGATGCAATTTGCTAATATTTTGTTGAGGATTTTAGCATCTATGTTCATCAGGGATATTGGCCTGTAATTCTCTTTCTTTGTAGTGTCTTTATCTGGTTTTGGAATTAGGATAATGCTGGTATCATAAAAAGAGCTTGGAAGTGTTCCTTCCTTTTGGATTTTCTGAAATAGTTTGAGGAGTACAGGTGTTAGTTCTTCTTTGAATGTTTGGGAAAACTCCCCTGTGAAGCTGTCCAGCCCTGGGCTTTTGTTTGGGGGGGGGGGGAGTTTTTTTTTTATTACTGCTTCTATTTCATCAGTGGTTATTGGCCTACTTAGGTTTTTTTATTCTTCCTGATTCAATTTTGGGAGATTATATTTTTCTAGAAATTTGTCTATTTCATCCACATTGTCCAGCTTGTTGGCATATAGTTGTTCATAGTATTTTCTTACAATCCTTTGTATTTCTGTGGTGTCTGTGGTTACTTCTCCATTTTCGTTTCTGATTTTATTTATTTGGGTCCTCCTCTTTGTTTCTTGAAGAGTCTGGTTAATGGTTTATCAATTTTGTTTATCCTTTCAAAGAACCAGCTCTTGGTTTCATTGATTTTTTATATTGTTTTTTTAGTCTATGTTATTTATTTCTGCTCTAACCTTTATTATTTCCTTCCTTCTACTTACTCTGGGATTTTCTTGTTGTTCTCTTCCTAGTTCTTTAAGTTGTAGGGTTAAATAGTTTATTGCTGATTTTTCTTGTTTTTTTTTTTTTTTTTTTTGAGGTAGGCCTGTAGTGCTATGAACTTTCCTCTCAGGACTGCTTTTGCTGTGTCCCAGAAATTTTGCATTGTTGTGTGTTCATTTTCATTTGTTTCCAGGAAGTTTTTTATTTCTTTATTGATCTCATTGGTAACCCATTCATTGTTTAATAACATGCTATTTAGCCTCCATGTGTTTGAATGTTTTGGGTGTTTTTACTGTAGTTGATTTCTAATTTTATTCCACTGTGATCTGAAAAGATGCTTGATATTATTTCAATCTTCTTGAACTTTTAGAGACTTGTTTCATGTCCTGACATGGAGTCTTTGTGAATGATCCATGTGCACTTGAGAAGAATGTGTAATCTGTTGTGTTGGGGTGAAATGTTCTATAAATGTCTATTAAATCCATATGATCCAGTGTGTCCTTTAGAGTCACTGTTTTCTTGTTAAGTTTTTGTCTGGTAGATCTGTCCAGTGAAGTCAGAGGAGTGTTAAAGTCCTCTATTATAACCGTATTGTTAAAGTTCTTTAGAAGTTTTTTTTTATACATTTACTAGTAGGTGCTCCTATATTGGGTGCATATCTGTTTACCAGGGTTATATCCTCTTGTTGGATCAATCCCTTTAGTATTATGTAGTGACTTTTGTTGTCTCTTGTGATGGTCTTCATTTTAAAGTCTATTTTGTCAGATATGAGTATTGCTACTCCAGCTTTCTTTTCTTTTCCATTTGCATGGAAAACGTTTTTCTATCCCTTCACCTTCATCCTGTGTTTTGAGATGGGTCTCATGTAGACAACATATAGTTGGGTCA
This sequence comes from Myotis lucifugus, assembly GCF_000147115.1. Classification (NCBI taxonomy): domain Eukaryota; kingdom Metazoa; phylum Chordata; class Mammalia; order Chiroptera; family Vespertilionidae; genus Myotis; species Myotis lucifugus. The sequence continues at coordinate 20,515 of NW_005871857.1, forward strand.
TGTTTTTTTATTCATTCACCTACCCTACCCCTTTTGATGGAGCATTTAATCCATTTACATTTAGGGTTATTATTGAGAGGTACTTATTTATAGCCATTTTAATTCTGTGTGGCTAGGTTTCTCTCTCTGTTTCTTCTTCTCAGAAATCCCTTACTAAGGCTTACAGCAATCCCTTTAGCATTGATGAACTCGTTTAGCCATTTTTTTTTTTTTTTGGTCTGGGAAGCTCTTTATTTGACCATCTATTTTGAATGATAGCCTTGCTGTATATAGTAATCTTGGTCTCAGATCCTTGCTTTCCATTACCTTGAGTACTTCATGCCATTCTCTTCTGGCCTGTAGAGTTTCTGATGAGAAATCAGTTGTCAGCCTTATGGAAACTCCTTTGTAGGTAAGCATCGTTTTTTTTTTTTTCCTCCTGCTGCCTTTTAAGATTCTCTCTTTGTCTTTAATTTTTGGCATTTAAAAAAATATTTTATTGTTTTTTTACAGAGAGGAAGGGAGAGGGATAGAGAGTTAGAAACATCTATTTTGAATGATAGCCTTGCTGTATATAGTAATCTTGGTCTCAGATCCTTGCTTTCCATTACCTTGAGTACTTCATGCCATTCTCTTCTGGCCTGTAGAGTTTCTGATGAGAAATCAGTTGTCAGCCTTATGGAAACTCCTTTGTAGGTAAGCATCGTTTTTTTTTTTCCTCCTGCTGCCTTTTAAGATTCTCTCTTTGTCTTTAATTTTTGGCATTTAAAAAAATATTTTATTGTTTTTTTACAGAGAGGAAGGGAGAGGGATAGAGAGTTAGAAACATCGATGAGAAAGAAACATCGATTAGCTGCCTCCTGCACACCCCCTACTGGGGATGTGCCCGCAACCAAGGTACATGCCCTTGACCGGAATCGAACCCAGGACCCTTTGGTCCGCAGGCTGACGCTCTATCCACTGAGCCAAACCAGTCAGGGCTAATTTTTGGCATTTTAATTATGATGTGTCTGGGCATGAATCTGTTTGGGTTCTTCTTGTTGGGCTTCTCTGTGCCTCCTGAACTTGTATGACTTTTTCCTTTTCCAGGTTAGGGGAGTTCTCTGCCATTATTTCTTCAAACACCTTCTCTATTCCTTTCTCCCTTTCTGCCTCTTCTGGAACAGCTACTATTCTAATATTGTTATGTTGCACATTATCCCACAGCTCCCTTAAGCTGTCCTCCTATTTTTTTACTTGTTTTTTCTTTTTGGTTCTCTGATTGAGTGATATTTTCAACTCTGTCTTCTAATCTGCTGTGTATTCCTTCCAACGTGTTCTTTATTTGTGTTATGTCATTCTTTAACTCAGACTGTTCTTTTTTTAATAGCTACTATATCTTTCTTCATACTGTTGAGCATTTTTTGCCATCATTACTCTGAACTCTGTTTCAGATAAATTTCTTATCTCTGTTTCATTTATCTCTTCTTCTGAAGAATTCTCTAGTTCTTTCATTTGGGGGTTGTTTCTTTGTTTCCTCATTTTGGTTGTCTGTTTATGACTATGTTTTAGGTAGATCCTCTACACCACTCAATCTCTAACGCAGGACAGTGTTAAAAGCTGTTTATGACAAGTTGGATCAGGCAAAGACTCAAAGCCTCCAGAGACCGTTTCTGTCTACAGACGAATAGGATTTCAACTTGAATTGCCCCCAGCAATTCATCCTCAGGTACAGAGTTTTTTTCAACAGGGTGGGGCAGTTGCTTCTGCCTGGAGGCTAATTGTTACTTTTAATCTCTTAAGTGGCCTCAGGGCAAGGTGTTTTCCAAAGGTGTGTCAACTGTCTTCCCCCCAGACAAGGCAGATATCTACGTGGGAAAGATGTCCTCTGCTGGGTGAGGGAATGACCCAGCCCAGGAAACTTGGGGTGTCTGCCTTCTGAGCTCTATCCCCCTAGTCCCCAGTCCTGGCTTCTGGTCTCACCGCTCCAGTCCGCTTCACCCTCCCTCTGCCGGACCACAAGGTGGGTGGCTCCACAGGGGATTTTGTGCATTGGCCCTTCAAGAGGGTGCCAGAACTGGCAGCTGCCACTCCCTGGCAGACAGCACCCTGCTGCTTTTCACAGCCAGATGTTATGTGGTACCCTCCTCAGAGTTGGTGCTCTCTGCTGAGGAGCCCAGTTTGAGGATTAGATCCCAGAGCTCTCAGTGGCACAGCTGAGATATCTCTCCGGGACTTCAGTTGCCATCTGCGGGTGCCTGGCCAGCCCTTTCATGCCTCCGCCCCTCCTACCAGTCTCCATGTGGTCTCCACCTTCGGTCCTTGGGTATCAGGGTTCTCTCTGTGAGTTCTCAGTTGATTATTCAGGAAGCCTTTCCATATTTCAGTTATAATTCCAGCTTGTTCCTGGGAGCATGTCCGTGCAGCATCCACCTACTCTGCCGCCATTTTTAATCTCCGTGGGTTCAATTCTGATCAAGGCCACCTACCTCAGTTGCAGGCTCAATCCCTGCCCCACTCCTCCCTCCCTCCCTCCCTTCCAGTCTCTCTGAAAAGCAATGGGAAAATCTCCTCAGATGAGGATCAGCAACAACAACAAAAAAGCAAAGAATCAAGAGGATACGAAAACAAGCCACAGACTAGGACAAAATATTATGAGAGAGAGAGAGAGAGAGACAGAGAGAGAGAGAGAGAGAGTTAAAGCACTGTTACCCAAAATATTCAAAGAACTCTTAAAACTCAGTAAGTAAACCAACAAGCAAATTTAAACCACTAGGTCTAAGACCTTAACAAACACCTCACCAAGGAAGATCTACAGGTGGCAAATCAGCATATGTCATCAGGGAAATGCAAATTAAAACAACAACGAGGTGCCAATGTTTGCCTATTAGTATAGACAAAATCCAGAACACGGATAACACCAAGTGCTGGAGAGGCTGCCGACCACAACTGTGATCCTTGGTGTTTTCCTAAAGAAGCTGAAAATCTGTCCACACAACAACCTGCACATGGATGTTTATAACAGCTTTATTCATAACTGCCAAACTCGGAAGCAAGCAAGCTGTCCTTCAGTAGGTGATAGATAAAGAAACTGTAGCTATGCAGACAATGGAGTATTATCGGGGCTGAAAAGAAAGGAGCTATAGCAATCCATGAAAGGACATGGAGGGTCCTTAAATGCACATCACTCAGTGAAAGAAGCCCAATGGAAAAGGCTACGTCCTGTACGATTCCAACTATGACATCCTGGAAAAGGCAAAGCTGTAGAGATTATTTTTTTAAATCAGTGTTATGGCCCTAGCCGATTTGGCTCAGTGAGCATTGGCCTGTGGGCCAAAGGGTCCCAGGTTCCATTCTGGTCAAGGGCATGTTCAGTGGGGCCTTGACTTACGAGTTTGATTCGTTCCATGACGGAGCTCGTAACTCAAATTACTCGTATGTCAAATCAAAAAGTGGAAGAGTGAGACACGTGATGCTGGGCTGATGTTGTGGCATTCACTGTAACGTTCGCTGCGCCAACTAGCGGTGGGGTATCTGAAGCTGGCTCGTAACCCGAATTTTAGCTCGCAACTCAAAGCAAAAAATCGGCCGAGAGACGGCTCGTATCTCGAAAAACTCGTTAGTCGGGACACTCAGGAGCCAAGGCCCCACTGTACTTTGGTTGCAGCTCCTCCCTGGCCTGGCCCTGGTCGGGACACGTGCAGGAGGCAACCAATTGATGTGTTTCTCTCACATCTATGTATCTCTCTGTTTTTCCCTCTCTCTTCCATTGTCTCTAAAATGAAAATAAATAAAATGTGTTATGGGCTGAACTGTGCCCCGCCCCCTTACAAACTCATATGTTGATGTCCTAAGCCCCAGAACCTCAGAAAGTGACTCTATTTGGAAATGGGCACTTGAAAAGGGTAATTAAGTTAAAAATGAGGTCATCAGGGTGGACCCTAACCGCATATGACAGGTGTCCTTATAAGGAAATGACATTAGGACAGAGACACAGAGGGAAGGGCCTGTGAGGACAGGGAGTGGCCCTCTACGAGTGAAGGAGAGAGGCCTCAGCAGAAACCAACCCTACTGCCCTCTGGATCCAGGATCCCAGCCTCCAGAACTGTTCGGAAATGATTCTGTCCTTTAAGCCAGCCAGCCTGCGACACTTGTAGGGCAGCCCCAGCAACCGGTCCAGCGCGCAGGAGGAGACCCCATGACTGCAGGCTTCCTGCAGCGCTGCTCTCTGGAACCTCGTAGACCAGCGTGTCCACGTGTTAACATAATTATGAAGAACCTGTAGATTCCCTGAATCCGCTCAGCAGACGTGCATGGAGCTTGTCCAGCACCTCACATCATCAGATGCTGAGCTAATGTCAAAGGCAAAAAGAGGAGTCCCAACTAGCTCCAAGGAAAGAAGGTCCCACACCCTCCTCAGGAGTTCACAGTCTGAAGAGGAGCCAGACACACAGTCAATTCAATGCAGTGCGACCAGCGGTGAGACTGTGGTACCACAGAGCCAATACAGTGAGGACCAGGGGCCATGTGAGCCCCACTGGGACATCCAGGGGTGTCAGCTGAGAGGCATGTGGCAGCTGAGTCTTAGGGAAAGTAGAACCGTGCAGGTGGAGCGGGGAAGAGAGAGTCAGTTCAGTGACAGGAGTGCCACGGACAAAGGCAGGGGCGTGGGGAAGCCTGAGAATGCCAGGCTATGAGTGAAAGGAGCCATAACCAAGTTAGGATGTGGAATGGGGGAGGATGGAAGGGGAGGTGGAAGATGAGGTCAGACCGGGAAGGCTGGGCGGCTAAATGTCAACCTGAGAAGAGATATTGGAGGGGGATGCAGGGGGCTGTGGACTGCGGCTCTGCACGCTCACTTCCATCTGTGCTCCTGGGGAAAGGTGCTTCGGCAGTAAAGCACCAGATCGCATGGTTTTCTTCTCTATCGGGCGTGTACATATCATCGCTTCCTGAAGACACAGACTCATTACCATCTGAATACAACACACAATGTTTTATTGACTTGAGAAGAATTAAGTTCCAAAGAGCTACATTTCCTATGTGCGTTTTGTTTAACGTTGGGAAGAACGGCTCCTCAAAGAAATACGGTAAAATTGGGCACAATAAGAAATGAATTATCTTTTTATCTCATCACAGCGCGTCTGGTATTTCTGTGATTCTTCCAAGTTGGACTTGCTGGAGGGCTGCCTGCTCCAGGCAACAGGAACCGTGGAAGATACTGGCCTGGGCCTAGTCTGAGTCTCCCCACCAGCTGCCGCCTTGTTTGTTTCCTCAGTCTCCCTGGGCCTCCGTTTCCTTATTTCTAAAGTGGGGATAAGTTCCTTGATCCTTAAGACTCCTTCGGACTAAAATTCCACGAGTCTTTTCTCCTAGAAAAAATACTGCTCTTGTATTTTTAAAAAAATATATTTTATTGATTTTTTACAGAGAGGAAGGGAGAGAGATAGAGTCAGAAACATCAATGAGAGAGAAACATCGATCAGCTGCCTCCTGCACACCCCTCACTGGGGATCTGCCCGCAACCAAGGTACATGCCCTTGACCGGAATCGAACCTGGGACCCTTCAGTCCGCAGGCCGACGCTCTATCCACTGTGCCAAACCGGTTAGGGCACTCACTGCTCTTGTATTTTAAAATGCGCTTTTTTTTTTTGGTTTGGTTTTAAAAAGGAGACTTTAAATTTTGCTGGAAGATATTCCTTGGAAAGTATAGATATCCTGTCAGATGCCTCTGAGATTCATTTTAAAAACCCCACAACCCCAAGCATCATGCGCATTCAAAGCATCGCCATCCGGGGGCCCAGAGGCCCTGGGACATGCACTTGAACTCCGCGGGTTCCATTAAGCCTCGGTGAGGAACCAGGAAAAGTGACGCTCCCGGGTCGAGGGGTGAACAGGGCTGCAGGTCAATGAGCCAGTCGCGGCCGATTTCTCTTCTCCTTCCTTCAGGGAACTTGCGTCTGCAGGGGAGGCGGTGGGGCCTCTGGCAGCGATGGCGGAGGGGAGGGGGGAGTTTCTCTGACCTCCTGCCTCCCCACCTGCTGGCCCGACTCCTCTCCAGCGCCAGTCGGAGGAGCTGGTCCCCCGCCCCCTCCAGCGCCCTGGCCCCGAGCGGCGCTCCATCCCAGCGAGCGATGCTGTCGGAGCAGGCGCGGGCGGCGGAGCAGGCAGCCAGCGCGCCCCGCTCGGTCCCCGGGGCTGAGTCCTCGCAGCCGCCGGCCGCCGCCAGCTGCCGGC
>NW_005871857.1:27192-31790 GCF_000147115.1 Myotis lucifugus
GGGGCGCGGACGGCGTGAGCGAGACCCTGTCCCAACCGAAGCGCGCGGATCTGCCCCGCGAGCCGGCACCGCGGACGCCAGAGCGCGCTCTCAGGCCCGTAGACGCGTCCTCGCCGAGCAGCCGGGATGCGCGTGGCGCCGTGGAACGAGAACCCCGAGACGATGCCGAGAGCCCCGCTCCCCTCGAGGTGGGGGTCGAGGAAGGCCAGGTGCGCACCGACCCGGGAGCGCGCGCACCTCCGACTCGCCCGCGTCCCAGCGGGAGCCACGGGGGAACGCGGGTCCCCTCGGAGGCTCGGGCCGTCGGAGCGAAGAGAGAGGATCGTGTGCGACAGAGTGTGGTGGACGGTGTGCCCGGCCGCGCGTTTCCCGACGGCCCGCTCCCGGGGAGCCTGCACCGGAGCCCTGCGGGTCCCCGGGAGGGGGCGGCCGGGAGCCTGGAAGGCGGGGTCGGCGCGCTGAGTGTGGAAGGACCACCTTCGCTTCGTGCCCGGGTCTGGAGACGCGGAACGGATGGACAAGAGGGCGGCTCCTCTTCCAGGGCGCAGGCTCCCTAGTGCGGCTGTCACGTACCCCGGGGTTTACTGTCTTTTTTAGGAAGAACCTCAGATCGAGGTGGGAAGCGAGGGTCGGAGGGCCGCGGTCCAGCCCGCCCCGGGGCCCGGGCAGGTGGCTCTGCAGCGCCCCCTACTGTCGGGGGCGGCCGGCTGCCCCGTCTCGGCCGCTGGGGCCACCGGGACCCACCAGCCACCCCAGAAAACAGACACCAGAGGCCGGAGTAGGCGGCCCGGGGAAGGCTCTGCTTCTAAATGAGCGTCGTACTCCGCGGGGTTCGGCTGTTGCTGACGATTAGCCTGCGGGACGGGGCCCAGGAAACGCAGGGAAGTCATGGGATCCGCTGGGATCCGATCGCCGCCCGCTCGCTTCCCTGCCTCCCTAGGGTTTTAGACGTTTTTTTTTTTCCTTTTGTCCATTTGGGTTTTAGAACCCTGCTCCATTTCTTGATTCTTTAAAACTAAATTGGACGCCGGAGCACTCAGCGGAGAAAGCGGGCGGAGCGGGGATCCTCGCTCTGCCTTTCCAAGGTGGGGGTCCGTTGCCCAAGCGCGCGCGGGGCCAGCGCCGCTGCAGCCTGCAGTCCAGCTGCTAATGGAACAGCTTCTGTCTGTGTGGGGCGTTCGCATAACTCAGCAAGTGGGTGAGAAGATGGGGTCATTTTGAGGAGATAGACGTGAAGAAACATTTCTTCTGGCGGCAGGGCAGCCAGCTCTCTGTTGCCGATGATATATGATTTGGTCCTAGGTTAGCAAATAATTAAGATAAAGGAAGATTCCATTTGAATCGCTGGTGGAAGCAAGAGTTCTGTCAAAGGTTTTTTAAAACAGTCTTGGCTGTTTGGCCTGTGCCTGAGGCCTGTGGCTGGGGAACGTCAGAGACTAGCGTGGTGTCTGTCTCTTGGTATCCAGCAGAGATGAGCTCTGTGTGCCATCTGAGTAGAACATGCCCAGTTTCAGAGCAGGGGAACAAACAGCCCTACCCTAGGATGGAATCAGAGCAGGATGGCCCCAGGTCGCCCGCAGAAGGCAGAATAGAAGGGATGCTGAGGGTGGAGCCACTTCCACCAAGAAGACTCCTCAGGGCAGTCCTGGGGTTCATTCCACGGCTCCATGCCCCAGGAGTCTATTTGGAATTTTATATATATACTAGATGCCTGGTGCACAAAATTTGTGCGGGGGGAGGGGGTGGTTTTCACTCAGCCTAGCCTGCACCCTCTCCAATCTGGGACCCCTCTCACAATCTGGGACTGCTGGCTCCTAACCACTCTCCTGCCTGCCTGATCACCCCTAACTGCCCTCCCCTGCTGGCCTGATCGCCCCTAACAGCCTCTGCCTCGGCCCCTGCCACCGTGGCTTTGTCTGGAAGGATGCCCAGAAGACATCTGGTCTAATTAGCATATTAACTTTTGATTAGTATAGATTGATTTCAGAGAGGAAGGGAGAGAGAGAGAGACAGAAACATCAATGAGAAGAGAGAATCATTGATCGGTTGCCCCCTGTATGACCCCCACTGGGAATCAAGCCCACAACCCAGGCATATGCCCTGACTGGGAATCAAACTGCTGCTTCCTGGTTCATAGGTCATAGGTCAATGCTCAACCACTGAGCCATGCCGGCTGGGCTGTTTGGAAATTTTAAACACATTTCTTAGGAGGAAGAATGACATCTGTTATATCACTAACAAGACTTTTAAAAAAACCTTTGATAGAACTCTTGCTTCAACCAGTGATTCAAATGGAATCTTCCTTTACTTTAATTATTTGCCAACCTAGGACCAAGTCATATGTCATTGGCAAGATGACCCCATTCCTGAAACCTATTTGGTTGTAATATAGCTGATGAACTCCAAAAAGGCATTTGACAGCATTCTCATGAATTTCAATTCAAAGATATTTCTTAAGCATTCACATGTGCAAAGTGCAGGCTGAGTACAGCAAGCCACAAAGATGAGTCTGACAACGTGTCTGCACTCAAGAAAGAAGTTTAAAGTCTCATGAGGGAGAGGTGGGAATGAAGCAATTATGCTACAAGTTAGAGTAGAATAAGCAGCATAAACACACACACACACACACACACACACACACACACGCCAAGGATAGAGCTATGTAGGGTCAAGTGCAAAGGGGAGACGGACAACTTAAGGTTGTGGAGAAATTGAGGAAACCTTTGTGGGCCTTAAAAGATGTGCCTGGCCAGTGTTGCCCAGTGGTTGAGCCTCACACATAAACCCGGAGGTCACGGTGAGATTCCTGGTCAGGGCACATGCCCCAGTTTCAGCTCAACCCCCAGTAGGGAGCGTGTAGGAGGCAGCCAACCAATGATTCTCTCTCACCATTGATGTTTCCATCCCTCTCTCCCTCTCCCTTCCTCTCTCTGAAATCAATAAAAACATATTTTAGAAAAAAATGCATAGGCTATGAGGCAGAGACAGAACGGGTAATTAATTCAAGCCTTCTCTCCCCCGCCCCCCACCCCTCTCCCCAAATGCCAGGCCTGTCTAGGGGATATTAGTGGAGTTTGGTTGGAACATAGATATGTGTAGGAAAGCAGTGAGATGGAGCGGGATGTGTTGGTTTGGGGCTTTAATGTGGAGGATCCGTATGCCAGGAAGAAGCAATAGGAAGTCATTGATTGTTTCAAAGCAGCAGCAATTTGATCAAAGGCACTCTGAGAGCAGGATGGATTGAAGTGGCAATTGGCAGACTGTGAATAAATAAATTAGGGGCTATTGTGGCTAGCCAGGCTAAGGTCAGGATCTGTAACTGTGTGGTACTGATGGCATGGAAGGAGAAGAGATTAGAAGAGAGAATACAGATGGAATCTTTGGGAATTGGCAGCTAACTGCTTTCTCCATGGTTTATAGAGAAAGCAGGGTCAGGGAGGACTTGGTGATTTAAACCTAGATAACTAAGAGATTACTGATGTCTTCGTTGAAAAGAAAAGGACAGAGAGGAGGGTTTGTCAAACAGAAAGACGGAAAGGCAAGTTTAAAGCTCAGGGAATCTGAGAGTCTCCTGACTATCTGATGGGAATGGTTACAGAGTTTATGGCATCACCGAAGAAGAAATGTGATGGGAAAAACAAAGGCGCCCAGGCTCTCTTATCTAAGGGAACATATTTTTGTGAGAGGAGAGAGAGAGAGAGAGAGAGAGAGAGAGAGAGAGAGAGAGAGAGAGAGAAGCAAGGACACAGAAAACGAGGAAGGGGCTGGTAGTACCAAGGCCAGGCTGCCTAGAGAGGGAAGTTTCAAGAAGAGGGAAGAACTGACCCACGGTTGTCAAATACGCGATAAACCCAGAGAGGAACGTCGGAGTCGCTTTGTAAGAAGGCTCGGCCCCTGTGGTAACACCGGGGCACGGGACCTCAGGTCTCTGCAGCATCATCTTCACAGAGAAAGACGTCTAGGAAAGAGGATTCCGTTCCGGTTTTCCCTGGCGGAGGTGCTTTCCTAGTAAAAGCAATAATTGTGTTTACATGATACTTCGGGCTGTCATCTGTACTCACTAGCTTGAATCACACCTCCTCAACGCAGGTTTTATCATTTGGAAAGGAGGACATTGGTACACAGAGAAGCAGCGTCATTTTCTGGGGGTTACTCGGCCGACTAACAGCTTCCGTATTCGATACAGAATTCTTAACCAGAGTCGTCCTGCTGGCCATGGGAGCTCTGGGCTCACCTGTCCTACAGCTTTGCCTCCTTCCACCAACATCTCCTTGCATTTCCCACACCCGAGCCACCTACCTGCTCTCTGTTCCCAGGTACCTGATGTTTTCAGATCCCACACATAAGCGAGATCACACGCTGTTTTCCTTCCTGCGTCTGGTTTATCTCCCTTTGCACAACGTCTTCCAGGTTTATCTGTGTTGTCACAAATGGCAGGGTCTCCTGTGTTGAGCTGAATAATATTCCAGTGTGATTTAGAAACATATGTCAATTTCTCTGTCCACTCGTTTGCCAGTGAACACTTAGGTTGTTTCACATCTTGGATCTGGCTATTTGCTAAGAGAGTAGACTTCAGATGCTCTCATCAAAAAGAAAAA
>NW_005871857.1:32467-35902 GCF_000147115.1 Myotis lucifugus
CCCTTTAATCCCCCAGGGCAGGGTTTGGGACGTTGAGGACTGGAGTCCGCCCTGGGTTTTCATAAGGGAGGAGGTGGGTTTCCCCAGTTAAGGTTTTCGTTTTTAAAGACCAGCCCAGCTTTAAACCTTGAGACCCTTCAATCATCTTAAACCTTTTTCAATGTAATTATTAATTTTTTCTCTCAGAGGGAGTAAATTCCTCTATTTACAAATATAGGAGCTGTTTTTTTTTATTGGGTTGTTTTAAAGTTTTTTCCACATCCTATCGAAGTAATACCTGGATATTGTTTTGTAAGTTAGCCGGTGCTAAAAAGGCTTAAAGAACAATAGCACAACCCCCTGCACCCCCCCTTCACCCCCCGTAGTTCCCTGGTTCCCTTCCTTTCTCTTCCTGCCCACTTTCAGCTCCTTCAACTACTACCCTCTGGCTAGTCATACACTTTAGACCAGGGGTCCTCAAACTTTTTAAACAGGGGGCCAGTCCACTGTCCCTCAGACCATTGGAGGGCCGGACTATAGTTTAAAAAAAAACTATGAACAAATTCCTATGCACACAGTGGTGGCAAAAACACCCGACGGCCGGATAAATGTTTTCGGCGGGCCGCATGTGGCCCGAGGGCCGTAGATTGAGGACCCCTGCTTTAGACTCTGTGGGTTGTGACCCCTGAAAATACATCCTGCATATCAGATATTTACATTATGATTCATAACAGTAGCAAAATTACAGTTATGAAGTAGCAACGAAAATAATTTTATGGTTGGGCGTCACCACCACATGAGGAATTGTATTAAAGGGTCTCAGCATGAGGAAGGTTGAGAACCACTGCTTTAGAGGTTAGCAGTAGTCTCGGGGGAGTTTTCACTCACTCATACATCTCATTCTCCCTCCATCCTCTACTACACCTCTTATCACAGTTTCTGGTTAATATCCTAAAGCCTTCATTATGACGACCATGTCACTATTGTTCACTGCTGAGTCAGGTGGCATAGTAAGATTGCATTTCTTTTTTAATTACTTGTTTTTCTTGAGTAAATATGGTCTCATCTGTTCTCGCTTCTCTAGCTAAATCTTCTGCAGCCTCTGTACGGTTTCTTGGAGACATCCCTTCTAAAACCCTCCGACTTCCTATGAATGTGGTTTTCAATTATTATTTTTTTCTTCAGGAAGCTTTTAGGAAAAATGAAAAGAATTGTTTCTTCATTAGAGCTATTCTGAAATTTTAGGATGATATGCCTTGGTATCAGTCTTTGTTCTTTTTTTCTTTATTGTTGACACTGTTACAGATGTCCCCCATTTCTCCCCCTCCCCGTTTGTCCCCCTCCACCCAGCCACTGCCCCCCGGCCCAGGCCTTCACCACCCTATTGTCTGTGTCCATGTTCTTTGGCTGATCTCTTCCAGTCCTCCCCACCCGCCTTCCCTCTGAAATGGTTCCATATATCCTGCCTCTAGTCCTATTTTGTTCATCAATTTATTTTGTTCATTAGATTCCACATATAAATGAGATCACTCTTTGTTCATTACGAGAGCCAGACACTTGATGAAACTTTTCAATATCTGAAGATTATGATGTATTATCTGGGAAGTTTTCATGTATTATTTCTTTTATTATTTCCTACCCACTATGTTCAGTCTATCTTTCTGGAATTCCTATTATTTGGATGTTGGACTTCCTGGACTGATCCCTGGTTTTTCTCTCTTCTCTCCCGTTTTCCAACACTTGTCTTTTCTCTTCTTCTTCCTGAAATGTTCCCTTCAGAGACAAAAAAACACTGAACAGTCCGTCTAACCTCAGAGAGAAGGCAGGGGAGGGGCGGGGTAAGAGATCAACCAAAGGACTTGTATGCATGCATATTAGCATATCCAATGAACAGGGACACTGGGGTGGTGGGGCCTTGTCCTGGGGGGTGGGAGTGGTGGTGGGGGTCAATCGGGGGGAAAAGGAGACATATGTAATACTTTAAACAATAAAAAAAGGAAAAAAATGTTCCCTTGACTCTGTCCCCCAACTCTCTCATGATTTTTTTCCATTTTAACTATTATATAGTGTTGTTGTTGTTTTTTATCTCTAAGAGCTCTTCCTCGTTTTATGAGTATTCTGTGTTGTAGCATTTTGTCTTATTTCAGAAATGCAGTATTTTAAAAAAATAAACCTGCTGCTATTACTCTGGAACTGGGCAGGGATCCCCCTGTTCTTGGTTCCTGCCCTTCCCTGGGCCTGGTATCCCCACATCTAGAGCATCTCTGTTCCTATTTCTCCAGATATTTTATATCCTGTTTCCTGCAGGGGTGAGATTTTCACTTGATCATGTCAGTTGGGGGTTGGAGATCTGGGGGAAGGGTTTCTAACTACTCTTTATACAGGTTTTCAGCCAATTCCCCCATTTTTGGCTCCTGCCCCATCTCTCCTTTCTGGAATTTCTTTGGCCTCCAATTTCTGGGTCTTTTCTGGTACCGAGCAGGTGGATGAGCTTCTTATTACCGGCACCGTGGCTGGACCTCCCTCCTCTCTGCTAAGTCCTCACTGGTCTGTCAACTCCTCTCTTCCGTCCTCACGTACTGTGGGCGGGTCCCAAATGCCCTTTGGTTTCAGAAAGATGAAATCTGTGTTACTGCTCTTTGCTTTCCTTGTTGTTTAGGGGGTAATTTTGGAGAGGAGATGGGGCAGGAAAGGCCTTTATCCCATCGTCTTGAAACCAGACACCCTGTGATTGGGTTTTAGGCCTTCACGTAGGCCCTCATGAAGAGAGTATTATTAACTGAACCACGATCACAGAAGGAAGAAAATTCTGAATCATGAGAGATCTTATTAGGCAAATGGAGTAGATAGTAACCTGAACAGTGTGATAGGAGGGCCATCTGCAGTCCCTATAGATGGTGACCTGTACAGTGTGATAGGAGGGCCATCTGCAGTCCCCATAGATAGTGACCTGTACAGTGTGATAGGAGGGCCATCTGCAGTCCCCATAGATGGTGACCTGTACAGTGTGATAGCAGGGCCATCTGCAGTCCCTATAGATAGTGACCTGTACAGTGTGATAGCAGGGCCATCTGCATTCCCTATAGATGGTGACCTGTACAGTGTGATAGCAGGGCCATCTGCAGTCCCTATAGATAGTGACCTGTACAGTGTGATAGGAGGGCCATCTGCATTCCCTATAGATAGTGACCTGTACAGTGTGATAGGAGGGCCATCTGCATTCCCTATAGATAGTGACCTGTACAGTGTGATAGGAGAGCCATCTGCAGTCCCTATAGATAGTGACCTGTACAGTGTGATAGGAGGGCCATCTGCAGTCCCTATAGATAGTGACCTGTACAGTGTGATAGGAGGGCCATCTGCAGTCCCTATAGATAGTGACCTGTACAGTTGTGATAGGAGGCCATCTGCAGTCCCTATAGATAGTGACCTGTCCAGTGTGATAGGAGGGCATCT
>NW_005871857.1:38081-85078 GCF_000147115.1 Myotis lucifugus
CTGTACAGTGTGATAGGAGGGCCATCTGCATTCCCTATAGATGGTGACCTGTACAGTGTGATAGGAGGGCCATCTGCAGTCCCCATAGATAGTGACCTGTACAGGGTGATAGGAGGGCCATCTGCAGTCCCCATAGATAGTGACCTGTACAGTGTGATAGGAGGGCCATCTGCAGTCCCTATAGATAGTGACCTGTACAGTGTGATAGGAGGGCCATCTGCAGTCCCTATAGATGGTGACCTGTACAGTGTGATAGCAGGGCCATCTGCATTCCCTATAGATGGTAACCTATACAGTGTGATAGGAGGGCCATCTGCAGTCCCTATAGATAGTGACCTGTACAGTGTGATAGGAGGGCCATCTGCAGTCCCTATAGATGGTGACCTGTACAGTGTGATAGGAGGACCATCTGCAGTCCCTATAGATAGTGACCTGTACAGTGTGATAGGAGGACCATCTGCAGTCCCCATAGATGGTAACCTATACAGTGTGATAGGAGGGCCATCTGCAGTCCCTATAGATAGTGACCTGTACAGTGTGATAGGAGGGCCATCTGCAGTCCCCATAGATGGTAACCTATACAGTGTGATAGGAGGGCCATCTGCAGTCCCCATAGATGGTGACCTGTACAGTGTGATAGGAGGGCCATCTGAAGACCCCCATGTAAAGCCACCAAGTCCCACACTCAGATGACTGCCCCTTAGGAGCATGCTCTAGTGACAGTGAAGGGCCATTGGGCAGTCTCCTTCTCCACGTGCCCTCGGCACCACAGGCAGAGGACCAGAGTAGGGGCCTGGGCAGGGTGGACACGCAGGAGTCTGGCCCGGGTAGAAGGTCTGGAGCTGTGAACTGTGGGGTGGCTAGCTTCACACTTGTGCATAAGGGCCTCAGCAGTGGCTTTAGGAGGATAATTGGGATTTCATAGCATTTTGTCCTTAATTCAGCATCTACGTCGGATATTTGTCTATAATTATCTAGTTCCCAAAAAATGCCCCTTTTCCCTTTGCACTGTTCAAATAATAGGTGATGATATGGGTTTGGTCCTCGCTCTTTTTAAACAAAGAGATTTCAGTGTCCACAAGTATGAGACCCATTAAGGCAGTGGTCGGCAAACTGGCCCCTTGAGTGTGGCTCTTCCACAAAATACCACGTGTGGGCGTGCACGTACAGTGCGGTTGACACTTCGTGGGGCCAAAGAGTCGCATGTGGCTCGCGAGCCTCGGTTTGCCGACCACTGCGCTAAGGAGAGAGCATGACAGTGGTAAGATTCTTTTGCATTTGTAAATACATTTTATCAAGTAGGACTGATGTGTCTGGATTTTCTGTTAAAAAGTAGATCACAGGGTGATGAGACGTGAGCAAGCATCTTCAGACCTCAGACTTTTGACCTTGGATATGGATGATAATGATAGAAAACCAGATCCCTTGGCTTCTAATAACACTAGTGATATATATATATATTCTATCTATCTAATATATTTAAATAGCCAAATATGAGCTTCTCTTGGATAAGAAGTTTTTTATTTTTTTAGTTCATTGTGTCTCAATTCTTGTTCAATTACAGACTGAACTTGTATTTGACTTCTAGTTTCATTGTCACTAATCTTCCTGAAATAACAAAAATTAGTATTAGGAAGTATTGTGAAAATTAGTTTGTTTTCAAAAGTAAGTTTAAGTAATAATTATTAGATCTTATTAATTCTGAGATTAATCCTCCATTTGCCCCCAAATTATCCTGGCAAAACATAACTTTATGAAAGACCAAAATCAAGAGATTCAGAATCTGTTACTTTTTGTGGCATAACTAAGAATTAAGTAGAATTAAGCCGAAATCTGCTTTGAAAGGAGAATGGCTGTTTACATTACTTTAATTTATGATTATTGATTTATATCCAAGTACTCGTGACATTCTTTTTAATAGAAGAATTGCTCCAATTCCCCTCCATCACCCCTTCCACACATAATCACATGTGACCAAGGGTGTTCTTTGATCTGGATGGAAAATTGCCTGTTCCCGGGCCTCCCGTCTCCAGGTTCAGCACGTGTGTCTCTGTGCGTCCATCCGTCTCACTTAGATCCTCACCGGCCATGCGCTAAGAGCCAGACCCTGGGAGCTGGAGAGAGACGGCCCCTGCTCCCCAGGGCGCTGACGATTGTCGAGGACACCGGCAGGAGAGCAGCAATGCCAGGGTGCGCGATGGGGGGCTTGATGGAGCGACACCCCAAATGCCATTTCTGGAAGTGGGAACATGAAGTTCTAGAAGGCATTTGCACGAGCACTTTCTTGGGCAGGTACATTTAGGAAACATTATGGAGAAGTCTGCGGACAATGGCCAGGGGCCCTCCTGCCACCCCGGGACTTCCAGAGGGAACGCACTGCGACTGGCTTGTTCTCTGTTCCGCTGCTGGGGGCCTGGCACCGCTTCCCTGAGCAGGTGACAGGGAGGCGGGATCGCACGTGTCTGACAGGTGTACCAACCGATGCGTGGAGAGTCCGGAATGTACCACAGGCCAGCAGAACCGCTTGGGATTCATGGCTGTGGACCCGGGACTTTCTAGACCTGGAAGTGCTGGAATCTCTACCTTCTAGGCTTTTGTCCAATGAGAGTCTTTAGGAACGAAAGCTCGCTCTCCTGTTTAACAGGAGCGCTGGACCTGCTGTATGGTCGCTCCTGTGCCAGCCTGTGTCTTACCACTTGCTCATGCTGCCGGGGTGCAGGCTCAGGGGCAGGGCTGTGGGTCATGGCCCAGCCGAAGCCCCCATCCCGTCCCCCAGACAGTGGCACTGATGGGGCGCCTTCCTGCATCCTTGCACGTTGCGCATTTAGGGGCTCCTGAGCGTCCGCCAGCTCCCACCCCACAAACACGTATATTGACAGGCAGTCTACACGTGTGTTTTGATGACACTATTGAGGCCCTTGGTCAGATGCCCTTCCCTCCTTCCATGGGTAAGGTGCGCCGATGGCAGATGTCCCCAGAGATGGCCACGTTGGCCAGCAGGTGCCTGCTTGCCAGGGGGCAGTGGGGTTTGTTATTTTTGACTTTTCCTCTACGCCGTCCTTGCCCTGTGTCGGCGCCTGCTGTGCACGGCCATCACCGCTTCCGTGTCACCGTCCAGCACCATAGCCAGCCTGCGGTCGCCCTCACACTGTCCCCTCTGCTGTGCTTTCCTCACCACTTCTCTCCTGTGGCTCCGTCTGCTCTCCTTGTCCTTCACAGGATGACAGACCAAGTCCTCGCCCGTTGGCACACGTACTCTCTCCGGCGTGTGAGCAGATCAGTCCCAAGAATTTGGGTGTGAGTCTCCCTGCTTTGGCTCACACGGCGGTGTTATTACTTGGCCCGCTTCCTTGCTAGATGGACCGAGTGGCTGATTAGTTCTTCGCCTCCTTCCAACAAGGGACAAGGTGACTTTGATAATGTCAGTTGCTGCTGAGTGCGAAAGACCTTGTGACTCCACCCAGAGAGCCATTTCAGAAACTGCTCCTTACGGAACCAAACGTTCCGACACAGAAGCTAAACATGGAGTAACGCTGCTATGTTGCAAACTGTTATCACTTTTCTTACTCCCTGGCACAGTGCGGTGGCGGTGAAGTAGAGAGAGCCTGGCACGGGTCCCCGGGTCTCATCTCCCAGTTCTCTACCTTTCAGCGACCTTCCGCAAGGTGTTCTTCTAACCAGGGCTCTTCCTCTGTAGAGTTAGTATCAGCGCGCAGGAGTGTGAGCCTCTACTGCAGCGGTTCTCAACCTGTGGGTCTCGACCCCTTTGGGGGTCGAACGACCCTTTCCCAGGGGTCGCCTAAGACCATCCTGCATATCAGATATTTACATGACGATTCATAACAGTAGCAACATGACAGTGATGAAGTAGCAACGGAAATAATTTTATGGGTTGGGTCACCACATGAGGAACTGTTTTAAAGGTTGAGAACCACTGCTCTGCTGCATGTGTTTGGCTCTGTTGAGACGACGCAAATAAGTTTGAGACGAAATTGGGAGCAGGAAGCATTTGTCTTCAGTTGACCTTAGGGGACATGAGTGTCCCAGGAGACAATCATTAAGGAGACGAAATAAAGTCAAGTGCACAGATTCAGGGCAGAGCAGCAGGATGACAAGCTCAGGCTGCAGGGGTCAGGACGGGTTTCAGAAAGGCCGAAGGCTCAGCGTTGCAGGGTGAACAGAATCTCGCAGGTGTCCTGGTGACCAGGCGTGTAATACGGGCCGGGCCACGGAAAGTAGGAAGGATCTGAGGCAGCGAGTGGCAGGAGTAAGCGTGTGCCCAGGTGGGAACAGAGGAAGCATCCCCGCAGCAGGTGGAGCAGGTCCAGGAAGCAGCCACCTGCGTGAGCAGCAATGAGGTGTCCCAGTGACCCACCACCTCTGGCAGGTCTTTCTCGGGCGCCGCCGCCTGCTGGCGGGGAGAGAAAATGAACCAATTGTCCAAGCTGTGGTTTAAGTTAGTTTTTTAAATTGTGTTTTGTGTTTTGCTTGCTCAACAGACACGTATTCTCCTTCAACAAGTGAATTAAGCAATCAATAAATTAGGCAATTAAGTTAATTAAGCAATTAGGCAGTTATGCACATGAACCAGGAGGGAAGGCTTGCCCTGCGTTCCCAAGGGACTTGCTCAGCCAGGACAGTGTCCCCTGGGCCTGTAGCTGTGTGTTTGTTGCTGATTCCTCACCAGGGGTCGGAGTCTCCTCAGGGTCCAAGTGTCCACCCTGGTTAGGACCCCCCGGTGAGATGCTCGGAGGCCGATGTCACTGATCTTAGTTTGATACTATAAAGTGCATTTTCTTTTTAAAGCAATCGTCTCTCGCTCGGATAAAATCGCCCAGGCTTTGGAAAGCTGCTCCTCCCTCTGCTGTGTCGGTAGCATCTGGGCATTGAGGAAGGGGCCACGTGTGTCCCTGGAGGGGACAGAGTTGGCGTCCTCTGACTTCTGATCTCTGGGCGATGTTCCTTGTCTGCTCGGTGCTGCCTGTCGGCGGAAGTGACTTGATCTTGGCTGACCTGCCTTTGTCAGGACCCAGCTGGGCTCCCCGGGTCCACGGTTTCCGCTCAGCTCCCACGGGCTGCAGAGCCAGGCGCCCACAGCACATGTCCCAGGGCCAGCACACAGCACCGGGGTCGTCCCTAATCTCGGGGCAGGTTCCCCAGCTCTCACTCTCATCGCAGGCTCCACGGCACGTGGGAGCCGAGGGTGGCTTGAGAAGCCCCCACCATTCTGCTACTTGGCCAGGCTGGGCTGGGCCAGACCTGCAAAAGAGTAAGCAGAGTAAGAACTTCCTCGGTGGATCCTCAGCCTATTGCAGTGGTTCTCAACCTTCCTAATGCCTCGACCCTTTAATACACTTCCTCATGCTGTGGTGACCCCCAATTTCATTGTTACAAATTGAACATCATTAAAGCATAGTGATTAATCACAAAAACAATATGTAATTATATATGTGTTTTCTGATGGTCCTAGGCGACCCCTGTGAAAGGGTTGTTCGACCCCCCAAAGGGGTCGCAACCCACAGGTTGAGAACCGCTGGCCTATTGGATCCACGTGGGGACAGGTCCTTCCCTCTGCTCGGTCTTCCTTCTCCCTGGCAGTGAGCACCGGCTGTGGTGCCCGGTGGGCGAGCTTTCTGTGTGCGAGCGAGGGCACTCGGGGGCCAGCTGCTTCAGCATTCATTAGAGTGAAGAGGAAAGGAGCAAATCCTTCCTCAAGACAATCCCCTTTTCCCAAATTCTGCTCGCAAAGTCTCCTTTCTTGCAAGAAGCTGTAAAATTACCATGAACGTTCTCTTTGCACCTGCCCTCTAAAACCTGTCTTCTCCACTGCCCCCCACACATACCACCCACCCATCTCTGCGGGTCACCCTCAGCCCGGGCATTTTCCTGCGGGTTACCTTTTGTGAGCTCACTTTTCTCATTTAGGAAACAGAGAAAATAATACCTGCTTCGTAGCATTTTCATGAGAATTAAATACGATAGTGCATGAAAAACATACGCACACACTGGGCCCTCAGTGAAGGGCAATTGCCTTCCCTCATGCCATCTCTGTGGAGAGCATTGTAAGGACTCAGCCTGCACCTGTTGTAAGGACCCAGCCTGCACCTGTTGTAAGGACTCAGCCTGCACCTGTTGTAAGGACTCAGCCTGCACCTGTTGTAAGGACCCAGCCTGGACCTGTTGTAAGGACCCAGCCTGCACCTGTTGTAGGGACCCAGCCTGCACCTGTTGTAGGGACCCAGCCTGGACCTGTTGTACGGACCCAGCCTGGACCTGTTGTAAGGACCCAGCCTGGACCTGTTGTAGGGACCCAGCCTGGACCTGTTGTAGGGACCCAGCCTGGACCTGTTGTAAGGACCCAGCCTGGACCTGTTGTAGGGACTCAGCCTGCACCTATTGTAGGGACCCAACCTGCACCTGTTGTAAGGACCCAGCCTGGACCTGTTGTAGGGACTCAGCCTGCACCTGTTGTAGGGATCCAACCTGCACCTGTTGTAGGGACCCAGCCTGGACCTGTTGTAAGGACCCAGCCTGGACCTGTTGTAAGGACTCAGCCTGCACCTATTGTAGGGACCCAACCTGCACCTGTTGTAAGGACCCAGCCTGGACCTGTTGTAGGGACTCAGCCTGCACCTGTTGTAGGGATCCAACCTGCACCTGTTGTAGGGACCCAGCCTGCACCTGTTGTAAGGACCCAGCCTGCACCTGTTGTAAGGACCCAGCCTGTACCTGTTGTAGGGACCCAGCCTGCACCTGTTGTAGGGACCCAGCCTGCACCTGTTGTAAGGGCCCCACCTTGACCTGTAACAAGGACCCAGCCTTGACCTCTTTTTTTTAAAAAAATATATTTTATTGATTTTTTACAGAGAGGAAGGGAGAGAGATAGAGAGTTAGAAACATCAATGAGAGGGAAACATCGATCAGCTGCCTCCTGCACGCCCCCCACTGGGGATGTGCCCGCAACCCAGGTACATGCCCTTTACCGGAATCGAACCTGGGACCTTTCAGTCCACAGGCCGACACTCTATCCACTGAGCCAAACCGGTTACGGCTCAGCCTTGACCTCTTGTTCGGATCCAGCCTTGACCTCTGAAGCATCTGGAGGAGGGGTCAGGCAGTGAGACCTAGGAGAAAGGACCACAATGAGAAACATTCCCAAGGAGGAGCTGCAGAATGTAGTGACCGACAGGATGGAAACAGTGAGTCACAGGTGACCGAACTTGCTAGCCCTGAGTAAGCAGCCTGAGATGATGGGCGCTGGCTTCAGGGAGAGGGGCATTTTAGAGTGACCAGGGGACAGGGGGTTGTCCATGTGGGACCTGAGGTCAAGTGAGAGGACAGGACCTGGGAAAAGATTTGGGAGCTCAACCGGACAGGTATTCATTGAGTATGTACTCCCTGTGGGGCACAGGGTAATGATATATAAAGCATGGCCTTACCATCAGGGATTGGCAGTGGGGCATTTGTGAGGAGGTATTTATTAATACTCTATTTTTAAAAAAGAATTTATATAAGCCCTAACCGGTTTGGCTCAGTGGATAGAGCATCGGCCTGCAGACGAAAGGGTCCCAGGTTCGATTCCGGTCAAGGGCATGTGCCTTGGTTACGGGCACATCCCCAGTGGGAGATGTGCAGGAGGCAGCTGATCGATGTTTCTCTCTCATTGATGTTTCTAACTCTCCCTCTCCCTTCCTCTCTGTAAAAAATCAATAAAATTTATTTTTAAAAAAGAATTTAGATAACTATAAAATAGCTGTAACACACATGGAATATAAGATCATTGATTTAAAATCTAGGTGAGAAATCATTTCAGTTGAGGGGAGAGACTGAAGTCCGGGCTAGAAATGTGATGGGAATTGAGCATTTTCAGATCAAAACTAAGTTCCTGGATACCGTGGGCAAAAATCCCCACAGAGGCCAGGATTACATCGTCAATATTATTAAAGGAAGCAAACTCATCTGGAGAGGCTTCTTGCTACACAATTCTAGGATGACGTTAGAACTTGAACCCCCATAAAAGGTACAATGAACACTATAATGGACAGCCTCTTTAACCCTTTCCATGCCACATTGAAGAAAATCTTTTTAAAAAGATCAATCCTTGATAAAAACAGGGGGCCACTGGTGAAGGCATTTCTGCAGGCTGATTAGTATGGCTCACGTCAGTCGCTCCCTAGAGATCAGATTTTAAATAGCAAGAAAGCCTAGAGGACCACAATGAACATAGGACGCTTGTCCCTCCGCTCAGATCTGTTATTTCCGCTTGACATCTGGCAGGGACGGTGTGCCAAGCGTTCGAAGGCCTCACAGTCGGAGGTCGTTGGTGCAGGATAGCTCACTGTATTTATACGGGAGAGTCCCCACATTTCGTGTGGATGCTCATATGAAACAGATATTCCAGGGACCTTCTCCTGAGAGATCCTGATTCATGTCTTCTAGAACAGGGCCTAGAAATCTGCATTTTAACAGGCATTCCAAGTGATCTGGAGGCAGGTGGTCCTCAAGGCACGCTTACAGAGACACTGACAGAGGTCAGAGGAGTTGGTGGCAAAGTTATAAACACTGCGGAGTGTTACTTGTGCTTTTGATTCTGAGTAGAGTGGAGAAAAGGGTTGCCTTTGGGTTCGCCAAATATTTCTCAGGAAGAACTTTTTATCTGCGTCAGTGTTTGAACTAGTCCTAAGAGCCCAAGGTTTGTTTCATAAAGTGTGAAAAAGTTGGGTTTGTTTTTTGTTTGTTGGTTTTTTTTGCCTTAAGGTGTATGGTCAGTGTCTTCCTTAGCTTGGGCTGTTGTACAAAGTACCATCGTAGACCTGGTGGCTTAAACAACAGCTGTGCGCTTTCTCACAGGTTTGGGGTGAAATCCGAGACCAGGGTGCCAGCATGGCCAGGTTCTGTGAGCTCTCCTCCTGGCTTGCAGGCTGCTGACTTCCCCCTGCGTCCTCACATGGGGGAGGAGCTAGGAGGAGAATGAGCAAGCTTTCTGGTATCTTTCCTTACAAGGGCACTGATCCCATCAGGAGTTCTCTTCCCTCATGATCTCATCTAACCCTAATTCCCTCCATCCCCAATTCCACCTCATTGGGGGTCAGAGCTTCAACATAGGGATTTGTGGGAGGGACACAATTCAGTCCGTAGCCGTCAGATGTTCCCAGCATCCGTCTGAGCCACGAAGGAGCCTGCACGTGGCTCTTGTTGAGCGTCTGATTTAGGCGAGTGGCTCTCCGGTGCTCTACCAGAAGGAAGGACCCTGCAGCGGTGAATGCGTCCGCCCACTGGATGCAGATCTGAGGATGAACAGTCTGGAAAAATGATGTTAGTGTTGGCATTACCGAAGTTAAGCATCCTCTCCCGTTCACCCTCCCTCCTTCCTTATTTCTCCTGCTAGAGGAGAGGCTTCCCCGACCAGCTGAGATTGGCACCGGGTTTATGCATCATGGATGATCATGCCATTCTATCAGTCCAGAGTAGTGAAGCTCACCTTCATACTGTAAGGAAAGTTTTTTACAAAAGGCACTTTCTATGTGGATTCACTATGAAGATAAGTAGCATTAAGTTAGCTCTTTTATTATGAAACTAGAGGCCCAGTACATGAAATTCGTGTACGGGTAGGGTTCCTAGGCGTGGCCGGTGATCAGGGCCAATCTGTGGGGCAACTGGCAGGGCAATCGAGGGGAGGTGCCGCCTGCTCGCCGGCTGGCCCTGCCCCCCGCTGCCACTGCCAGTCGCCTCCCTCTGCGGGGCGCCCTGTGGGGCAATCGAGGGGCCCCCACTGGTACCTGCCTTGGCTGGCCTGGGGCCTGCGGGCTGGGAGCAGCTCCTGTGTTGAGCATCTGCCCCCTGGTGGTCAGTGCATGTCATAGCAACCAGTTGTTCCACAGGTTGTTCCGCTGTCCAGTCAATTTGCATGTTAGGCTTTTATTCTATAGGATTGCAGTATAACTTGTTCTGATTGAGAAATCTCACTTCACACTTAACTCAGTGTTAGAATCCTTTAAAGACAAAATCAAAATGACCCATGGGACTTGTGCTGTATAGTACTAAAATCCCACATTTCAGCTCAAATATACAATATAGAGGCGTAAGTTCCCAAAAATGAAGGAATACTAAGAAAAAAAATTTAGATACTGAGATATACAAAGAAAAAATTTATAAAAGAATCATCTTCTAATATTTTCTCTCTTTTGGAAGAAAAGGTGTTTTTTTTTAAGTGATGTTCTTTGTAGGTAGCAACACTAGATAAAAAGCCCTTTCCATTAAGATGTAACACTAACCAATAATGAGTTTATTTCCCCAAAGATAACCCATCTGAGTTTAGATTGAAATTGCAGGCATATACACTGTATATATATTCTGTAGTTATAGATAATGTCAACATATCAATGGTAAGTACAAAATCCATCTTTTACACAATATGGAAATTCTAGCCATTTGAAGAGTACTGGTGTATAGCTTAATGCTAAAAATATTAACCAATGAAGTCCATACTATCTACACTAATAAAAGAGAAACATGGTAATTAGAGTACAACCGCTACCCTTTTCATTGGCTAATCAGTGAGTATATGCAAATTAACTGTCAGCCAAGATGGCGGCCGGCAGCCAGGCAGCTAGAAGTGAACATGAGGCTTGCTTGCTGCAGTGAAGGAGGACTCCAACGTTCCCCGCCTGCGCTGCCGTCCTCTGAGCTACAACTCTAAGCAACTATGTACTATGTTGCAAATAATAAGCTAAACAAAACCCCAGAAACCAGCTTTCATTCAGCCGGGCTTTAGCAACATTGTATCGATGTTTTCAGCAGCGAGGCCTCAGAGCTAAAGCTGGCCCAGAATAAAAAAAAAAAAGAAAACAAGGAGCGGTTGGAAGCTTCAGTCACTCACTTCCGGAAAACAGCCCTCAGCCCCTCACCCAGACTGGCCAGGAACCCCAGTGGGGACCCCCACCCTGATCCAGGACACCTTTCAGGGCAAACCAGCCGGCCCCCACCCGTGCACCAGGCCTCTATTTTATATAGTAAAAGGGTAATATGCCTCCCAGCACCAGGATCAGCGGAGCCGTGAGGCTCCCGGCACCGGGATCAGCGTGACAGGGGGCAGCGCCCAAACCCCCTGATCGCCCTGTGGCTCTGTGTGTGACAGGGGCGGGGCCACAACCTCCCTATCTGCCCTGCTCTGTGCCTGATAGGGGGGAGCTCCCCAATCCCCTGATTGCCCTGCAGCTCTGTGTTTGACAGGGTGCAGTGCACCAACCCCCTGATTGGCCCTGCTCTATGTGTGACAGGGTAGAGCCATAACCTCTCCATCAGCCCTGCCCGAGTGTGACAGTGGCGGCGCCCCAACCCACTGATCGGCCCTGCTCTGTGGGTGATAGAGGGTGGCACCCCAGCCCCCCTCCACGGGCCTTGCTCTGTGTGTGACAGGGTAGAGCCATAACCTCCCCATTGGCCCTGCCCTGAGTGTGACAGGGTGCAGCACCCAAACCCCCTGATCCGCCCTGCTCTGTGTGTGACAGGGGGTGGTGCCCCAACTCCCCTATCGGCCCTACTCTGTGAGTGACAGCGGGGAGCTCCTCAACCCCCTGATCGGCCCTGCTCTGTGCGTGACAGGGTACGGAGCCCCAACACCCTGATGGGCCCTGCTCTGTGCGTGACAGGGGGTGGCGCCGCAACCTCCCCATCCACCCTGCCTTGAGTGTGACAGGGGGCGGTGCCCCAACCCCCCAATCGGCCCTACCCTGAGCATGACTGAGGGTGGCATCACAACCTCCCAATCTGCCCTGCTCTGTGCATGACAGGGGGCGGTGCCCCAACTCCCCAATCAGCCCTGCTCTGAGCCCGACCAGGGGCTGCACCTAGGGATTGGGCCTGCCCTCTGGCACCCAGGAGCAGGCCTAAGCCAGCAGGTCGTTATCTCCCGAGGGGTCCCAGACTGCGAGAGGGCACAGGCCGGGCTGGGGCACCCCCCCCCCAGTGCACAAATTTTTGTGCACCGGGCCTCTAGTCTATAATAATAAAAGCATAATATGCTAATTAGACTGGACAGCCAAATGATCTTCCTGACATCCTTCCGGATGACCTTCCGGACAAAGCCAGGGCTGCGAGGGCTGCTAGGGCCGAGCCCCTTGCACAAATTTTGTGCATCGGGCCTCTAGTCTATATATATAAAAGGCTAATATGCTAAGTGTCTGTCTGACCGGTAGCTATGATGCACACCGACCACCAGGGGGCAGACACTCAATGCAGGAGCTGCCGAGCTGCAATGACTTGGCAGCAGCGGTTCTCAGGTGACGCACCCTGAAACCATAGAGGAGGGAGCCCGATTCCTCACGGGGCTGCGTGATTCCACCTTCAGCCATTGGTTATGTTGTTGCTGGGGCACTGTTGGCCCCGAATCTGGTTTACTGCACACTTGCATTTGCATTCCACACCCTGTACAACAGCAACTTTGCAGAGTGCCCTCTCGCACTCTGGGACCCCTTGGGGGATGTCGGAGAGCTGGTTTAGGCCCGATCCCCATAGGCCAGGCCGAGGGACCGCACCTGCCGGAGGGACCCCATTCACTCCACAGACGCCCTTCAAGCCACAGCACCACCCCAGGTATGGCCGGCTGGGGAGGGACCTCGGGAGGTTGGCTCCAGGGTGTGTCACCCAGTTCCACACCACCAGCCACCTTCTAATTAATTTCCTTTCAATGTGCATGAATCCGTGCACTGGGTCACTAGTTAATAATAAGAAAACATGCTCACTTTTACACTGACAACATTTATGGGATTTGTTTAAAACCCTTGTCATTGAGTTTGGTCATGAAACACAGTTCTCTTCTGGGCAGCTCAGTGAATGCCGTTTCCCACTTAAAAATCATCATACCAGCACACAGACACACACAGATGTACACACAGCACACACACACCCGTCACTACACACTATCCTACACACTGCACATCCATACCCCACGAATAATAGTCAAACATAGGGCCTTTATTTCGCTTCAGAAAGATTCACTGCAATGATTGCCAATAAGTACCTAAGGGATTAAAATAAATAAAAATTGAAAACATGAATTTTATTTTTTAGTAAAAATATTCAAACTGTGGTTAAAACTATTCAAAATGCGTTAAAGGCTGTAAGTAAAAAGTAAAAATCTCCCTTCCCCTGTGAATACTCAGTTCCAGTCCCCAAGAGTCTTCAGTTGCTTTCTAGAAATTGCAGAAAATACATTTGTATGTGTGCATAGATATGTGTACATACAGCATGTGTGTGTGTGTGTGTGTGTGTGTGTGTGTGTTTACAGGGTGGGGCAAAAGTAGGTTTACAGTTGCGAGGACATAAAACAGTTTATTCTTGTATTATTATTTATTAATTGTTGTATTATTTTTCATCTGAACAGCTTTTGCCCCACCCTGTATATAAATACTATGTTTAATTTTTAAGGTTGCTCACCCAACACTAGTTGAGCTGTTAGAATGGTGGCCAGGCACAGCCCTCTCTGCCCTGGACTAGCTAACAAGCCTCTCTGGGACCTCTGCTTTCCTCAGTCTGCCGAGCCGGTGTGCCTGGCCCCGGCCCTTGCTCTCTGTCTGGAAACCTCTGCGGTGGCCTCTGAGCCCGGCCCTTGGTTGAGGCCGCAGACTGAGCGCTGAATGGAGGGTGTCACCGCCTCTGTCCGGCTGGAGATGCGCCCAGTGTCCCCCTCCAGCCGCCGGGGAGGCCAGTGTCCTCTCTAGTTGGTGTTCAACTCCTGACCCTGCGAATACTGTCTTGTCAATAGTAGGAGGTATTTCGGGAACACATGTTGTGGAAGGAAAGAGCCCCCCCCCCCAGCCATTCACTTTTAACTCGTCACTCATATTTGCTTCAGAAGTTGGTAATGTGAAAAGAGCTTTATCTGGTACCTCTGGTGGTGTAACTCTCTCTCTCTCTCTCTCTCTCTCTCTCTCTCTCTCTCTCACACACACACACACAACAAAAAAAAAATCACAGACTTTTTTTTAAAAAGGAAGTTATATTAAGCACTTCAATCAGCAAGAATATTAGAACTGGGTAAAGGTAAAGATACAGGTTTGTACTTATAATAACCATTGAAATGTTAAAAATGATATTCAGAGGCTCTGAACTTCTAAAAAAGCTTTTTTCCTCATGAGCTCAGGAGGACAACCCGAAATGCTTTGTAACAGTCCCTGTGAGCCCTGGGCAGGGAGGCCCAGGGAGGGGAAGTTCTCTGCCCAGCACCACAGCAACTGGAACGCGAACTCCAGTCGCTGCACGTGGGTCGCTAGCGTGACTGTAGGGCAGCTGACAGCCATGTGGTGGGTGTTAGGGCCGGTGCACGCGGCCCGGGATGTGCATTAGTGTCAGGGGCTTTATTCACAAGCAATGCAAGTGATTTTTATACCATAACGTACCATAGGCTTTTAGTTCAGAGAGGCAACTACTAGTATATAATATTGGTAATTAAGCACCTCGTTATAAAGGCACAATTATTTTCAATAACATATATCTAGATTGATGCTCTAACTTTATAATTGATAAATCTTGTCTGTATCATTGAAAAAATCTTATAAGGTTTTTTGGGGGTCAGGGGCGGGGTGGCAGGATACCCTAAGATCCTGAAAGATGACACTTGGCCTAAATTCTGAGATTTTTCTTTTTTTCCTTTTTAATCAATTATTGTATTTAGTTAAAAATGGGCAATGATCCAGAGACAGAGAAGCATCGATCAGACCGTCAAACCTCAGAGGGAAAGTAGGGGAGGGTGGGGGTAAGGGGGAGAGACCAGCCAAAGGACTTGTATGCATGCATATAAGCATAACCAATGGACACGGACACCAGGGGGGTGAGGGCATGAGTGGGGGTGGGGGGTGGGGTGTGGGGGGCAATGGAGAGATAAGGACACATATGTAATACCTTAGTCAATAAAGAAAAAAATGTGCATGACTGAGAGCAGGTTCTGGCCTACGTCTTGAGAAACGTACTTTCTCCCGCCCTCAGGCACCTTAGCCTGTATTTCCAGGCCGCTGGGCAGGATAAGGCTATTTCCACAGGTCCCCGAGTCCAGCTCAGCCAGGGGCGCAGGGCGGCGCGGTGCCTGGCAAGTGTTTCTGTCACTGCCCCTTCTGCAGCCGTGTCTGTGGGAAGGAGTTCTTGTCGGCGGGGCTGGCGGCTGCTCCCCGGTTCAGGCCGCCCGGGGACAGGTGTGCATCTCGGGGGCGCATTAGCGCGGCCCCGGGCGCGGCGGCTGCCCGCAGGGCCCGGCGCCTGGAGGGAGCCATTGGC
Organism: Myotis lucifugus; assembly: GCF_000147115.1. Lineage (NCBI taxonomy): Eukaryota > Metazoa > Chordata > Mammalia > Chiroptera > Vespertilionidae > Myotis > Myotis lucifugus. Next base: position 53,352 of record NW_005871857.1, read on the forward strand.
CCCGCTGCGCTACAGCTCTGTTTCCTTTGCCGCCGCTCAGGTCCATGGATGAAAGCCCATCCCTGCGGCGCAAGACCGTGATGCGGGAGAAGGGCCGGCGCCAGGCCGTGCGGGGCCCGGCCTTCATGTTCAACGACCGCGGCACCAGCCTGACGGCCGAGGAGGAGCGCTTCCTGGACGCGGCCGAGTACGGCAACATCCCGGTGGTGCGCAAGATGCTGGAGGAGTCCCGCACGCTCAACGTCAACTGCGTGGACTACATGGGCCAGAACGCGCTGCAGCTGGCCGTGGGCAACGAGCACCTGGAGGTGACGGAGCTGCTGCTCAAGAAGGAGAACCTGGCGCGCATCGGCGACGCGCTGCTGCTGGCCATCAGCAAGGGCTACGTGCGCATCGTGGAGGCCCTGCTCAACCACCCGGGCTTCGCGGCCAGCGGGCGCCTGACGCTCAGCCCCTGCGAGCAGGAGCTGCAGGACGACGACTTCTACGCCTACGACGAGGACGGCACGCGCTTCTCGCCCGACATCACGCCGGTCATCCTGGCGGCGCACTGCCACAAGTACGAGGTGGTGCACATGCTGCTGCGGCGCGGCGCGGCGCATCGAGCGGCCGCACGACTACTTCTGCAAGTGCGGCGACTGCGCCGACAAGCAGCGGCGCGACGCCTTCAGCCACTCGCGCTCGCGCATCAACGCCTACGCGGGCTGGCCAGCCCGGCCTACCTGTCCCTGTCCAGCGAGGACCCCGTGCTCACCGCCCTGGAGCTCAGCAACGAGCTGGCCAAGCTGGCCAACATCGAGAAGGAGTTCAAGGTAAGCTGGGCGCCGCGCGCGGCCGCTGCCTGCCGGGCGCCTGCCGGGCTGTGCTCCCAAACCGGTGTGGCCCCGGGGATTTAAGTCACCAGGGGGTCGGGAGCGACGTTCAGAAGGGATCCGATGCTTTCCCTGCTCGGCGTGGCGCTGTGGAAAACTTGTTCTCTGGGCTGGGATAGGCTGGATCCGAGAACTAGAATTTGTCTGGAGAACCATTAGGTCCGCTTTTGTCAAAAGGAGGGATTCGGCGAGCCTGTCTCCCTTCCAAACCCTTTCCCCTCTTTTGTCGTTAGTTGTACGGTGGGACCCAGCGTGCAAATAGGGTGAGTTCACTGCTTATCGGCCCAAACATTTAGATTGAAAGTCAAAGGCTAATCTCAGTGCTGCCAGAGTCATTTCATTAATCTGTCCAGAATGCCTCTCCCCGAACCCACAAGTGTGTGTCCAGCCTGGCGAATGTGGACCTCAGACAGCAGGGCAACCAGAAATGCGAGGGCGGGCCAGCGTTTTGCTTTAATAGATTTTTTTTTTGGTTCTGGACATCATCTCCAATCAATCAGTGTTATTCTTTATTTTATTTTATTTTCTTGTTTAAAGTATTACAAGTAGTAGTATATACATATGTCTCCTTTTTTTTCCCCGTTGACCTTCCCCCGGCCTTCCCTGCCCCCTGGCACATGCCCTCACCGACCCCCCCCAGTGTCTCGTGTCCATTGGTTATGCTTATGTGCATGCATACAAGTCCTTCCATTGATCTCTTACCCCCGCCCCCCAGTACTCCCCAGCCTTCCAGTGTTATTCATTTTTATAAAAAGTAGACATTAATGGAGAACATCGTTACTGTTCATCAATTGCTCCATCCTCCTGGGCGTTTGGATGGACCTACCTATTAACCTGGGGGAAAGGACAGTGCGTTAGGGGTGAGAGCAGATTGAGGAAGAGTGGTTATTCTGTCTTCCAGATCTTATTACATTTTTTCATGCTTAAGTGAGATTTACACAAATGCAACTTGCAATATAATTCAGGCCAAGGGGTTGCAAGAAAATGGAAAGTTTTGTGGGCCTTTTTCCCTTTCCATTCCTCCTTATCGGTCAACCCTATCTTGTGCTGGTGGAGCTCTGGCTGTAGGATAATTTTATTTGTTATTCCATTAAAATATTTTTCTGATAGGAAAGCTACACATTTATTATAAAAGTTTTGGAAAATGTGCGAGAATACAAAGAATAAAATAAACATTTACCTTATATCTAGTCCCTTTGAGGAGATTCGTTATATAACATTTGAAAGACTCATTTCCTTGGGCCCTAAATAAATTTGTGTTTAAACGGAACTCAGAACAAATGGAAAGCCTCAAATCTCTTTAGAAAGAATAGAAAAACATTCAGGTAAAATAGTTCTAAATATCATTTCTTTATTTTGGCATAGTAATAAAAATATAATTCTAAGTTTGTTTGCCACTTTCAAATATCACTCAACCTTTTTTAATGCATTTTGCTTGTTATATATCGACAGTCTGTAAAGGAGCTTCTACAAAAGGGAATATGTTTGAATAATTTGCAGAAGATGATGATGTATGCAGTTCTGCCCGGAGAAGTTGTCTCAGTAGAGCCGTGATTGAAAAGTCTGTCATTTTTTGTTTTCCCCTGAAGCTGGCTAAGTCTATATTGATAATACTTAGACTCCTCTTCACTGTGACCACAGAGTCACCTCTGATAACCTTTCAAAGGTAGGGAAATATTGCAAGTAAAAGGGGTGGGGAGGGGGGCGGAGAGAGAGAGAGAACGAACACAATTGAGTTTAAGAGGGCATGCATAAAAGCTGCCAGATATCTAAGAACGTGCGGAAATCATCTAAATCTCACTGTCCCTCGATCTGAATTCTATGGAAAGCCCTTGGGGGCGTAGCCTTCTCTGAGTCATGGTGTCCAGGGACCACAAGTCCCCTCCCCTGATTGCATATCCTTTTCTCCCTATTCTTACCTGTCCTACTGTTGCCTGGTTACCTGCCCTCCCCTCCCCTTCTTGCCCTCCTGCCCCACACTCATGTCCATCTGTCAGGGCCTTAGACGGAGGAAACAGCCCTCACCGCTCTGACCCAGGACTCGGCTGGAAGGGTGGCGGAGTGGCGCTCGTGGCGGAGGCAGGCAGCTCACCTCGTTTGCCCTGTTTCGTGGTGTCCTCTGTGTTCTTTCCACAGAGACTCTGAGCTCAAAGTACCTGCTTTGAAATGAAAAAATAGACAATGTGCTGCCTCGCGAAAAAGAGGCGGCTTTCCCTTTGCAGGCACCTGTCCTGGTTTCACCCTCTGAATGGCCCGGGAGACCGAGCCTCTCGCCCTCACATCGCCGTCACCCGGGTGCTCGACAGGAGGTGCCCAGCCACTTGGCAGTTTCCAAAGCTCCTTGAACAGCGGTTCTCAACCTTCCTAATGCCGCGGCCCTTTCATACAGCTCCTCATGCTGTGGTGACCCCCAACCATAACATTATTTTCGTTGCTACTTCATAACTATAATCTTGCTACTGTTATGAATCGTCATGTAAATATCTGATATGCAGGATGTATTTTCATTGTTACAAATTGAACATAACTAAAGCATAGTGATTAATCACAAAAACAATATGTAATTACATATGTGTTTTCCGATGGTCTTAGGCGACCCCTGTGAAAGGGTCGTTCGACCCCCAAAGGGGTCACGACCCACAGGTTGAGAACCGCTGTCCTTGAAGCATGCAGGAAGCCTGGTGCCCAAAACACGTGAAGATCATTACCCCAGGAGGCCGGCCCCGCTCGGATATAGATGAAGATAAATGAAGGGAGGACGGCGTGGTGACAGGCTATTACGAGCGTATTTGGGGTGTGCAAATGCTGCTGGAGCTGTTCCTGGGGACAGGGTCCTGGACAGGATGGCCTCCAGGTCTAATCCTCCGCGTATCAGCGGCAAGCAGGCTGGTCATTTGTTAAGCTGTGGGAACCAGAGTGGAATGTCCTAATGCTGAGTCAGAGGTGCACATTTTTGAAAAAAGGAAAAAAAAGCCTTTTGCCCTCCCTGTGCCTCCGTTTTCCGCTCTTTAATGCAGAAGAGCAATTTCAACTATTCCCACAGCAGGGCTGCCGGGAAGAGGAGAATGAATATAATCCTGGAGCAAGGTAGCATTTTACAGCAGGAAGAGGTTCTAGGAATCATCTGAATAGACAGACCTCTCATCGTACAGAGGAAACAAGGCCGATGGCCAAGGTTCCGTCTGCCAGGCCCAGAGTGGGAGTCGTGGATCCAGCCTCAGTATTCTGTCCCACATGCTGCACGTGGCAGTACCGAAGCTTCTGTAGCACTTGATGTGCACTAAGCACACTGGGCATTTAGGCCTCACAGTAGCACTATTGGGTAGGCTTATTCTCATCAGAGAGGCTGAGTCACTTCCCAAGATCATACAGCAGTGAGTGCTAGAAGCAGTATTTGAACCAGGAAGTCTGGCTTCAGATGGATGCTTCAACCACTACCCTCTCTTTGTTACTAGGGAAAGGATTGGACAGGGCCCAGCCTACTTAGAATTGAATTTCCGTTTTCCTCTTAAGGATAAAAGGGATTTTGAAAAAGGGTAGAAGAGAATTAGAATGCTGAGTAAGCGTTGATCTGAGTGCTGAGACCTGTAGACAGGGCGTGATGACGGTGGAGCTCCATTGTGCTTCCTCTGGCTTGTGCAGGGCCTTGGGCGTGTTTGTTTAATTGCCTTCACCCAAGGATATGTTTTTATTGATTTTAGAGAGAGAGGAAGGGAGAGTGAGAGAGAGAAACATCGATTGGTTGCCTCCTGGACGTACCCCGACTGGGGATAGAGCCCGAACCCCTTTGGTGGATGGCACGATGCTCCAACCAACTAAGCCACCGGCCAGGGTGGTCCTTGGGCTTTTGAGTTCCTGCTCTGCCAAGGTGGCAGCAGGTCCATCCCATAACTTTGTGGCAGGCCCAGGTGATGGATGAGTGGCTTATGAAGACGATTAAGCAAAACTAAATTAGGGGGAAATTACCAGGAAATGCAGAGCAGACAAATGGTCCCGGTGAGGAACACGAGGCAGGACCTCCTGGTGGTTGGTGCCGCTGTAGACGGTTCCTTTTGCACCCGGGAAGGGCGGTCTGTACCCCCGTGTTCCCGGCGAGCCCTGCAAATAATGACAAGTGCCACCCCATGACCACAGTGAAAGAAACGCCCATTATCTCCATCTCTGAGTGCTTTCTGTGCTGGGGGAGCAGACTCCTCCCCCAGGAAAGGTTTCCGTAGTTATGAAAACAGAGTGTTGTCCTGGCCACGTGGGTGACTGATCTTTCAGTGGCCGTGAGCACCCCACATGGCTTTCTTTAGGACGGGGCAATTCACAGACGGCAATGTCGTAAGGTAACGAGTCATTATTTAGGTGTTACTGCAGCAGCGGTTCCCACATTTCCGTCCAGCATAGTTAGTAGTCTCTCTTATTTCTGCTCAATGGAGCAATGGCCGTCCTATGTTGTACCAAGTCTTATAGAACAGTCTGAACTGAAGAGGCACATGAGGAAATTTCATCTAAAAAATTGTATTAAAAGGGGAGCTTTCTATGGAAACAGACATGGATTTAATACTTCTGGATGCTATAATAAAATATTTCATTAGTCTTCCAAGCATGGAAGGAAGACACTCCGCACAGAAACCAGCGGCTGAACATTTTATTAATTTTATCAGTTGCCTGGTCCCAATTTGAATGGAAACCAAAGATTGAAGTTTTTGTTCATTTTATCTGTTCCCTTGTGAGAGGAAGAGGATTAAGTGTAACTGTCCTTTAGCTGGATTTCTGATGTCTGAAATGGAAACTCCTCCAGTCTGGGTAGCCTCTACACATTCTCTCCTCTTGTTTATTTTGGTTGGTGATGTGATTTTTGCCCATCACATCATATAAATTAATTATTTAAGGAGGGAAAAGTGGAATTCCTCATGCCTTTTTAAAAAATGAAATTAGAATACCTTTTTTAAAGTAATATTTTATTGATGTCAGAGAGGTAAGGAGAGGGAGAGAGAGATAGAAACATCAATGATGAGAGAGAATCATTGATCAGCTGCCTTCTGCACACCCCACACTGGGGATCGAGCTCACAACCTGGGCATGTGTCCTGACCGGGAATCGAACCATTACCTCCTGGCTCATAGGTCAATGCTCAATCACTGAGCCATGCCAGCTGGGCCCTCGTGCCTTTTTTTTTAAAGTATATTTTTATTGATTCCAGAGAGAAAGGGAGAGAGAGAGAGAGAGAGAGAGAGAGAGAGAGAGAGAAGGAGAGAAACATAAATGACGAGAAAGGATTATTGATCAGCTGCCTCCTACATGCCCCCTCCTGGGGATCGAGCCCACAATCCAGGCATGTGCCCTTGACCAGAATCAAACCCGGGCCCCTTCAGTTCCCAGGCTAAGGCTCTATCTACTGAGCCAAACCAGCCAGGGCCATGCCTTTTTTTTTTTTTAAATATATTTTATTGATTTTTTACAGAGAGGAAGGGAGAGAGATAGAGAGTTAGAAACATCGATGAGAGAGGAACATCGATCAGCTGCCTCCTGCACATCTCCTACTGGGGATGTGCCCGCAACCCAGGTACATGCCCTTGACCGGAATCGAACCTGGGACCTTTCAGTCCGCAGGCCGACGCTCTATCCACTGAGCCAAACCGGTTTCGGCATCATGCCTTTTTTTAAGGTATGATTTTCAGAAGCCCAGAATTAGGAAATTCTGCTGCGCAAAGTATTGCTTAGTTAGTAGACACACAGTGTCTCCGGACATATCGAAATGAGGAATCCACTTTCCGCAAGCGCACCACTTTAGATGATCATCTGGCTAACTTTCTTAACGGGCTGTCATTTTATTGAGAGCCGTAGCGGTGGAACTGGGGTTCCGGAAGTGAGACACTTTCCTACGATGGTCATTGACACCTTGACAGGAACCAAAGGACGAGAAATAGAGCTGCAGTCAGGAGGTAACAGGGGAGGTTGCCCGCTGACTTCCTCATACCAGTCCATCGCCACACACACATGCGAATGGAAGGAGGGGTTCGCAGGTCGTTTCTAGCGAGGCGTTCGTTCCAGTGGCCTGGGATCTTCCCTCTCAGGTAGGGGTACTCTGCACCCCTTGGGACTTCAGTGACTATAAATCAGACACTTGTCTTCCCCCGGACGTGGGCACGTGCCCTGCAGACCAACCAGGGGAAACCCCCTCTCTGCTGGCACCTGTCCTTCCCCACACGCCCTGCACGCCAGTCAATCCTGGAGATGACGTGGGTCAGAAACACATCAGGGCCTCGGGGCTGGTGGGAACGGCCGTCCTGGCACAGGCGCGTTGAGGCCGCTGGGTGAGGCCTGACTGCACTTGGAGCAGCCGCGTCGCCACCACGGCAGGAGATAGTGGCCTGGACACGCTATTTCCGCCCGTGCTCCATCTTCCATGTCAAATCGCCACTTTAGGAAAATCCCCATTTAAAAGAATTTTTTTGTTGTACCTCAACTAAAAATGAGTAGAATAAAATAACTGGTGTAAAAATGTTTTTTCATTATAGAAATGGTTTTGCTTGGGCTTTAAGAAAACAGTCATGTGCCTGCACCAGAGAGAGATGCGGCTCTTTCTGACGCTTTGTCCCTTCAGCATCAGCATCTAGGCAACATCTCGTAATAAAAGCAGGGACTGCTGTGCGCAGCGCTGTCGGGGGTGACCGCATGGCCGGGCAGGTCCAAGGAGGTCCCTGGCTGCGGGCGGGTGGGGGCGAGTCCAACTCGCATCCCTGTGGGGGGGGGGGGGAGGGCGCAGCCTCCGACCAGAGGAAGGCATGTCTTCTCCTCGTGCACAGAGGACCCTACACCCTTCCCAGGGACTCAGAGCAAGTTCTCTGCATTAAACACCAAACCTCTCCTTCCCAGAACGACTACCGGAAGCTGTCCATGCAGTGCAAAGACTTCGTGGTGGGAGTGCTGGACCTGTGCCGGGACTCGGAGGAGGTGGAGGCCATCCTGAACGGAGACCTGGAGTCGGCGGAGGCGGCGGAGGCGCCCAAGCACAAGGCCTCGCTGAGCCGCGTCAAGCTGGCCATCAAGTACGAGGTCAAGAAGGTGAGTGGCTGCTCCCACCAGCGCGTTGGGAACACGCGGAACACCCCCCAGGCTGCGATCCCCGGACACCTTCCCGTAATGAGAGCGGATGTTGGGGTAAAAGGTACCTTTTCCTTCCTGAAAGGAATGAGTGACGTATCCTGGCAAAGTGGGGAGCCAGACACCGAGCTGGCCCTCTCCACTCTGATGGGCTGCGAGACCTGGGATGAGTCCTGGGACTTCTTTACATTCCGGTCTCCTCTATAAAAGGTGGTAATATTTCCTCTCTGTCTCAGGGTTCTGGTGGGATTTCAATGGATTGAGCTACGACAAAGCATTCTAACTGCCCGTCACGATGCAGTTGATCACAGTAAAATCTGTGACTTATACACGCTTCTGGAAGGGACCGTTACATACATCCTCACGTTAATCCTTGCACCAGACCTATGTCATGATCCATTTCGCCTACAGTATAGATCAGATAGATGATGAGATTTTTATTCTACAAGGAAACGCAGGTCCTCCCAGCTTCAATGACAGGTCTGAGATCACATCGCTACGGAGTTGGTCATGCCGTTGCCAGAAGTAAAATTATGATTATTTTTTTTTAATCTGGTTACTTGAGATAAGCTGTTATGTGTATCTATCTGCTACTTGTGTGGGGCTTTTAAATAATTCATGAAAATTGAGGTTATGATGTTTTACTGTAATAAAAATATCTTACCCAGAATCTCACAGCTTATATGTATTAGATAAATGAAATTTTGTGCTTTTAAGAGACGCTGATAAATCACAAAGAAGTAAGCTGTTATCAGTAGAGCTGGGGTCACGCGGTGTGGCAGGGAGCTGAGGAGGGCAGGCTCCAGAGCCACCCTGCCAGGGTTCCGGCCCCTGTGTGACCGCGGGCACGTCCCCTCACCAGTCCACGCCTCCGTGTGCTTGTTAGTACAGTGCACACAGCGGCAGTACCTGCTTGTGCAGCTGGTTCCAGGATTACACCAGCTGCTGCAGGCGGAGTAATCAGCACAGGTGTGGGGCACGGTGACTGTTCAGTAAGCAGTAGCTAATAGCATTCTGCGTGATGGCAGTTCATTCTCAGAACGATGGCTCTTAAGCAAGTTCTGTTCTTAGTTATCACAGACGGCTTTCGTGTTCACTGCACTGGTTCTAGTTTAAGCCGAAAGGAATTGAGTAAGGGCTGGGACAGTGATGGCGAACCCATGACACACGTGTCAGAGGGGACACACGAACTCATTTTTTTTGGTTGATTTTTCTTTGTTAAATGGCATTTAAATATATAAAATAAATATCAAAAATATAAGTCTTTGTTTTACTATGGTTGCAAAGATCAGAAAATTTCTGTATGTGACACGGCACCAGAGTTAAGTTAGGGTTTTTCAAAATGCTGACACGCCGAGCTCAAAAGGTTCGCCGTCACCGGTCTAGGAGGAGGGTCAGGAGGCTAGGAGACCTGGAGGACAAGCTTCTCTCAGCTGTGCTTCCAGGCCTGACGCTGTGAGGGACTGTCTGTGGCCCAAGCAGAGCAATCCCGCCTCTGCTGCAGGTGGCCGACCCTGCGCTCCCAGAGGATGCGAGTCCTGCCTGACAGATGCGGCCCCTGTCACACCGAGGCACCCACACGCCTCTCACGGGGGCGAGGCCAGGCAGTCCCCTGGCAGCAAGTGAGGATCACTCTCCACACACACACACACACACACACACACACACGTACACACACGCACACACACGCACGCACGCACACACACGTACACACACGCACACACACACACGTACACACATGCACATACACACACTCACACACGTACGCATGCACACAATGCTATGAATGGCCCACACACGTACGCACGTGTACACACACGCAGACACATGCACATGCACGCACGCACACACGTACACACACGTACACACACATGCGCACGCACGCACACACACGTACACACACTCACACACATACGCACGTGTACACACACGCAGACACATGCACATGCACGCACGCACACACGTATACACACACGTACACACACGCACACACATGCACACGCACGTGCACACACTCACACACGCAGACACATGCACATGCATACACACACACACGTATACACACACACACACACACACAATGCTACCACAGTGTAGAGAACTTCCACATGTGGTTTTCATGAGATCCTGGCCAGCCACCGATGACAGCTCTCCCCTCTATGTACCAGGACAGTGAAGCTGGACATGAAATCATTCTCACGGCATTGTCAGTGACAAGATAAGGTCATTTTGAATAAGATGGATCTTGAGACGCTTTTGGAAATCTGCCTGGACTTATGCCGGTCTCGCAGTGCGCACCTCTTCCCGTGAGCACCCGAGAGGGAGCAGTGATTCCGCTTGTCACAGGTTCTCGATCTTGGCTGTGACAGTGTCCTGTGAGCAGAGACAGCTCGTCTGCAGATGTGCGTCTGTCACCCGCTGTCTCGCAGAGTGCACGTCCCCTGCGTGGGTGTGGAGACCACAGTGGAGGAGGTGTCATTAGCAATACACTTGCTGTCAGTCAACTACCAGGAAACAACAATGAATGCATGTGGCTCAGTGGACAGAGCATCGGCCTGCAGACTGAAGGGTTCTATTCGGGTCAAGGGCACATGCCCGGGTTTCGGGCTCGATCCCCAGTGGGGGGCGTGCAGGAGGCAGCCTATCAATGATTCTCTCTCATCATTGATGTTTCTTTCTCTCTCTCTCTCCCTCTCCCTTCCTCTCTGAAATCAATAAAAATATATTTTAAAAAAGATATATTAAATATGTATATATTTAATATATATGTGAATATATATGTGTATATATATATATATATATATATATATATATATATAGTTAAAAAATAATATATGTGGAACTGAAAGGAGAGTTAAGACTTTGAGATGTTCTGGTTTGCTCTACAATGAATATTAGTTAAAGTCTTTGGTTTGGAATGTTCATTTGGAAAGTGTACAGAAGAGCCCTATTCTGGAACGCCCCCAAAGCCCCAAGTTCTGTTTTTCCCTCTCAAAGGCTTCCTGAATTGTTCTCAGCACTCACCCAGCTCCACTCCAGCAAAAAGGGAAAATACCCACCCCCTCCTGACGCCCTTTCCCCCACCACCTCCTTTCTATTTCCCAAGAAAAATCTCCTCTCAGATTATAAGGATGCATGTCCCACCCCGTTCCCCTCCCCAACTTCCCCCGCCCCCCACCACACACACACTGTGGCCCTGAGGTGCCTGTGGCTACATGAAAGGCACTGGGATTTCAAGGTAACTTTATGTTATAGAATTTTCCCCTCATAAAAATATACACTCATATTTATTCACAGCAGCCCATAATTCCACCAAGGAAACCAGTTTTATGTGACGGCAGGCTGTTAGGTTCCATAGGAGACTCAGGAAGTGTCTTCTGCCATCTGCCCAGATCTCCCCCCCGGCTCTGGTTCTGAGTCTACGATTCCTCTCTGGGCTCGGAGCTGCCAGAGCTCGGGAATCGCACCACGGGTTCAAACAGGCCCTAGGGACTCGATGGCAGTTAATCAAGAAAACGAAAATATGAAAGATCTGCATAGCAGGGGTCTCCACATGAATGTAATGATTATGTGGGAAAGAACTTTCCAAAATAAAAGCAGTAGAGGGAATAACGCAAAAATATAAATAGATTGATCACATGCAGCCTAAAACCCTGTACATTAGAAAGATCTGAGAAATATTTTTCTCAATTATAACTTACTAGGGGCCCGGTGCACAAAATTTGTGCACTGGCAGGGGGGGGAGGTCCCTCAGCCTGGCCTGTGCCCTCTTGCAGTCCGGGAGCCCTTGGGGGATGTCCGACTGATGGCTTAGGCCTGCTCGCCATGGACACCCCTAAGCTGATAGTCGGACATCCTTAGCGCTGCTGCGAAGGTGGGAGAGGCTTCTGCCACTGCCGCTGCACTTGCCAGCCATGAGCCCAGCTTCTGGCTGAGTGGTGCTCCCCCTGTGGGAGCGCACTGACCACCAGGGGACAGCTCCAGCATTGAGCATCTGCCACCTGGTGGTCAGTGTGCATCGTAGCGACCTGTCGTTCTGCTGTTTGGTCGATTTGCATATTAGCCTTTTATTGTATAGGATAATGGATTGGTATTCTTTTTTTAAAAAAATATATTTTATTGATGTTTTTACAGAGAGGAAGGGAGAGGGATAGAGAGTTAGAAACATCAGTGAGAGAGAAACATCGATCAGCTGCCTCCTGCACACTCCCTAGTGGGTATGTGCCCATAACCAAGGTACATGCCCTTGACTGGAATCGAACCTGGGACCCTTGAGTCTGCAGGCCGATGTTCTATCCACTGAGCCAAACCGGTTAGGGCAGGATTGGTATTCTTAATATCAAACGAGCTCAAACAAATTTATGAGAAAAATTTCCAGAGCTCTATAGAAAAATAAGCTAAGAGCTTGAACAGGTAATTCACAGAAGAGAAAATCCAAATGTCTAACAAACATATTTAAAATTTTCAAGCACCTTGGTAACAAAGGAAATGCGTATTAAAATACAGATACTATTTCACCTCTCTTAAATTATTAAATAATAAAAACTTACCATTCTTAATGCTGCTGATGAAATGGGCTATCAAATGCTGCTGGCAGGAAACAATCGTGCTTTTTATCAGGAATTTTGAAGACCAGTCATCATTTCTAAGGCGTCTCTACGGGAAATAACACAACTGGAAAGATGGTAAATACTGTTACTGTTCGTAGGGTTACCTACATTCTGCTACTACAAGAGAACGGAAGATGAAATTTAATTTTTTGAAAATGCATTTTTTTGAAAAAAAAAAAAACACGAATTGTTTTTTAATTAGAATAAGGGACTATTTGCCCCCCCCCCCCAAGTCCGGAGTTCTAGTTCTGACTCTCCATCCATCTTCCATGTGACTTAAAGAGGAATGCCAGTCCCCTGCACCCACAGAAATACCAAGCCTTCTGCCTACTGCTAGTAGCTCCGTCTGTTGTAAGAAAGCCCTTGACAAAGATGAGAGACACCAGATCTTCATAAAAAGGGCTCTGAGGAGGCGGGGACATCTCCACCGCTCCCTGCCCGCTCTCCTTTCTCCTCCATGGTGGGATTAAGTGTAACTGGAGACAGCCACCCAGAAAAGAGACTTGCAGCAATATGTAAACATAAAGTCATTCCCAGCACCTGCAGAGAAAGCTCAGCGGTGGAGCCTCGCAGGGAGACACCGGGGACACACATGCGGCAGAGAATCTGGGGCGCCCGTGCCAGCAAGGCCCCGACCCCGCACTGGGGAGCCTCCACCGTCTGTGCCCAGGCACCGGGAGGTAGCAGAGCAGTTCACACCCGGTGGGTTCGAAATCCAGAAAACTCACACCATGTAAGTTTTCCGTTTATACATCACAACTCAAGAACTTTAAAAGGAAGATGGAATGATCTAGGTCAGGGGTGGGCAACCTCTGGCACACGTGCCAAACATGGCACACCAGTAACTTTTGCTGGCACGCAAAACCCTCTCTTATAATCTTCCATTTACAATTTTTTTTTCTTAATATCGACTTTTTTATTTTTCAGATAAATTCAGTGTAGGTGCATCTTAGATAAATAAATAATTTTACATAACAAGTTATCTTAAAGACCATAGACATGGATTGACAAGAGAGAGGAAAAGCAATTTCTATGCCTCTGCCTTAACTCTCCCTGCCTTCCTAGATCCGACCAGTGTTTTGGTTTCATCCACATACGCTTGTGAATCTTTGTTCTCAGTGATGAATTTTGTTAAGTCTCATAATAGGAGTAGCCTGACGGATGAAAGTAGTAGCTCGTGCATATCTCTGAAGGTCACGAAATACAAACCTGATGTAAAATCTCTGTCATCAGTGATGCAGCAGCAAAAGTCCCACTGATAATATCAAACGGAGTCATAAAGTTTTCTGTCGGACTATCAGTGTACATGTATACATTAAAAAATAAATGTATTTTTCATCATCATAGACTGTGTTTTTTGTCACTCGAATGAATTTTATTTCTTCAAGGTTCTTCACATACGTACACCTTAAGAGATATCAAGTAGGCTCAGCATGTTCTCAAAAAATTAGGGTGGGCGCACAGAAGAATTTTGAGTCAGAGATTCTGCTGGTTTTGGCACGCACTCACAAAAAGGTTGCCCACCCCTGATCTAGGTTGTATCCACAGGAATATTTTCTTTTAAATTGTATGAACGGAGGCTCCAATAATGAAATTAAAAGCAAAACGGACCATTCCCACCATGTTCTGCACCACAGTGTCCCCACAAAGCTAGTTCTGGTAAAGGCAGATTTCACGAAAGCATAGTGTACCGTGGATTTTTTCTTAATAGTCTGCCACAAATGGGGGTTCAGTTTACAACATACTAGTCAACTTGGCAGGAAAAGGGCGTTTTCCCATGCCACAGTCATTTTGTGCCATGGAAAGACTGAGATTTTCTGTGTCAATCATTCTTCCTTTAAATCAGGAAACCTCGAATAAGGGTATTATTTTTGGAAAGATTTTGATTTGCTGGTCCACTGACGTTAGGAAACAACCTACATGTTCTCTCCAGCCACTGGGACTGGCGGGTGGTGGCAGGGGTGCTTCAGGAGGAAAACCAGTCCAGAGATAAAGGTCACGCCCTGTTTTGAAGTCATTAAAAAGAGCAAAACTCATCTCTGAGAGGGATTAGCTTTTCTGCCCTCACTTGCGACTGTTGCATCAGTTTCATTTTCTTTTTCAAATGGTCCTGGTATGCTCGTGTTAGGATTTAAAACCACTGGGGAAAATACCTATTTGCTTTTTTCCTGTGGATTAAGAAAAATCAACAGCCCTGACTGGTTTTGCTCAGTGGTTAGAGTGTCGGCCTGCGGAGCATTGGCCCACTGACTGAAGGGTCTCAGGTTTGATTCCAGTCAAGGGCATGTACCTCGGTTCAAGGGCAGGCTCAATCCCTGGCCCCGGTTGGGGCACGTGCGGAAGCAATCAATTGAAGTGTGTCTCTCACATTGATGTTTCTCTCTTTGTGTCTCTACCCCTCCCTTCCACTCTCTCTAAAAATAAATGGGCGGGGGGAGTCAACAGGTGCCATATAGTGGTGTTTATTATCTCAATTAAGAAGAGGGAAAAATTAGTGATATAGGAAGTATACATGTTAAGGATCTGCACTATGTGAACAAGTCACAGTGAGTCAAAGATGGATCACCCCCTTGTGCCACGTGGAAAGGATGGATTTCCATCAAGTCTTTGAGGCTATGTAATCTTCCTTATACAGTGTAATTAATGCCATAAAGCACATCTTCAAGTTTAAAGAGCAGCTCGAGGAGGAGCAGGAGTGGGAAGAGGGAGCCATACTACAACATGAGTACTTCTGTCCTTGAGAGTTCAAAAGCTATGAAAGACCCTTGAGAATTCAAAACCTACCAAGGACACTTATAAGAGGGACATTTGTCCACCAATTCCATACGGACACGTCACCTGTCTTTTAACTCTGTAGGCATTTTCTGACTTGAGCAAACCCTTGGCCTATAAAAAAGTGCTTCCCAAGAGGTAATCTGATCTGCTGACATCACATCCTCTACCTGTGGATTTCCCAGGATGCACCACTCCCCATGCCAAGCCAAGCCTGGCTGCAGTCACAGGTCTGCCTTTTATTTGCATCCATCCAACTTCCCAAAAATGCAGACCCTCTAAACATCAAGGAATTTGGACCAACATTCAAATTAAGACTGTGTTAAATGCTGACTATCTTGACAAGCATATGAGTCCAGGTCTCCATTCTAATAGCTTTTCTCACATTTATTAGGTAGATCTGCTACCCATCTCAATCTCTAGTGCAGGACAGTGTCAAACGCTGCTTTTGATTAATTAGGTCAGGCAAAGACTCAAAGCCTCCAGAGACCGCCTCTGTCTACAGACTGATAGAATTGTGTCTTGAGTTGCCCTCAGGCAATAGTCCACAGGTGTGGCAAGAGTGTTTTTCAACAGGGTGGGGCAACTGCTTCTGCCTGGAGGCTGTTATTCTCAGTCTCTTAATGGGCCTCAGAAACTCCAAGTGCTGGGGCAAGGAGTTTTCTAATAGGGTGGGGCAACTGCATTACCTCCAGGCAAAAACCACCTGCATAGCAAAGGTCTGCATGAGAAAGATGACCTCCCCAGCGTGAGGGAATGATTCAGCACAGGAAACTGGGGTGTCCGCTTTCCAAGCTCTAACTCCAGAACCCCCAATCCTGGCTTCTGCTCACACAACTCCAGTCCACTTTGCCCTTCCCTCTGCTGGAGCACAAGGTGGGTGGCTGCACAGAAAATTTTGTGTGTTAGCCCTTTAAGAGGGTGCCTGAATTTCCAACCGTTTCTCTCCCTGGCAGACAGCAACCCCACGTGCTGCTTTTCACAGCCAGATGTTGTGTGGGTACCCTTCTCAATTCTGGTGCTCTCTGCTGGGGGGCCCAGCTTGGGGATTAGACCCCAGAGTTTTCAGTGGAACCCCCACAGCTGAGATATCTCTCTGGAACTTCAGTTGCTGTTTGTTGAACCTGGACAGCCCTTTCACGCCTCTGCCCCTTCTACCAGTCTCTATGAGGTCTCCACCTCAGTCCGTGATTATCAGGGTTCTCTCTAACTAGTCTTCGGCTGATTATTCAAGATGGTTTTTTATTTTTATTTTAGTTGTAATTCCAGTTTGGTCCTGGGAGTGTGTCTATGTAGCATCCACTTACTTCACTGCCTTTTTTAATCTCTGCTTTTCTCACATTTATTGATAGCTTGCTGTGTGCCTCGGATCAGGACCACTCATCCCTTAAGGCAATGCTGAATGCTTCCATTTTTATCTCCTTCTACCAAAAGCCTAAGCTCATGGGAGGGACTTCTGACATGTTGAAGGTTGAGTGAGTGAGTGAGTGAGTGAGTGAGTAAATGACGAAGGAGACAGACAGGGACTGTAGAGGCGTGAGGATTCCTCACAGAAGGAGGGGTGAAGCAGGAAGAAAGTGATCCAGCAGACACAGGGCAGAAGTAGAAATTTGGAGTTCTCAAGAATCCTGGGAAATTGCCACAGAGACCTCCAGAAGCCATCAACCTTGAATAGATCCGCACATGTATCACGAGTTCAAATAATGTCTGCATTGACCTTGAAATGCTATTTTCAAAATTCAGAACGTTGGAAAAGTGACAGAATCATGAGTTTGGAAAGAAGGTCTCGTATTTACTTCGGGGCTGGCAGTGCCCACTGACCCTCGGGACCTGGGATTTTTATCAGTGAATTGAGAGGAACGTGCAAGTTCAAATACTCTTTTTCACATTGAGCTCATCAAACAAGAAAAGATAGCATCTTCTTTTTCATACTTCTGACTCTCCCAAACCCTACCGGTTTGTATTAGTGAAAAAAATTCAGTTAAGTATTTCAAATCTAGTGTTTGGAGACTCATCCTCAACCACATCTGTCAGCCACATCTGTCTCCCCTGCAAAGAGGCACCGTGGCTGCCACCAGAGTGGCCACCACAGGCTTCCAGAGGGCAGGCGAGAGGGGGGTCCATTGCCCACCCTGGGGGGTGAGGTTTTATTTTATTTTATTATTTTATTTTTTCAATGAAAAGAAACTATAAACCGGGAAGTGGAAACCTCTTCATTGCCCTGTAGGCATGCTCTTGATAAATAGTCAAATAACGTTCGGAATTGCCTAGAGCCACTACGGAGCTTTAGGATCGGGAACTAGGACTTGATTAGAGACGAGCCCTCTGCCTGGTGGGACTTTAGAGCTGCTAAAGTCTCTCTTTTTTAAAAAATGTGTTGGCACTTGACCTAGGTGGTTTGGCTCAGTGGATAGAGCATCGGCCTGCGGACTGAAGGGTCCCGGGTTTGATTCCAGTCAAAGGCACATGCCCGGGTTGTGGGCTCGATCCCTAGTAGGGGGTGTGGAGGAGGCAGCCAATCGATGATTCTCATCATGGATGTTTCTATCTCTCCCTTCCCCTTCCTCTCTGAAATCAATACAAAAATAAATATCTTGGCACTTATAGTTGATTTGTGAATGACCCTGAATAATTCCTGAGCCTGGGCAAGCTGCACCTGGCCATTCAAAGGACAGACCCAGTTCCAAAGGGCATCCTCTGGCATTGGCCTGATGACTAGTCCGTTCTGCTCTCTGAAGAAGGACAAGGCCTGCAAGGAGTGCCAGTTCTTCTAGAGCAGCGGTTCTCAACCTGTGGGTCGCGACCCCTTTGGGGGGGTCAAACGACCCTTTCACAGAAGTCGCCTAAGACCATCGGAGAACACATATATAATTACATATTGTTTTTGTGATTAATCACTGTGCTTTAATTATGTTCAATTTGTAACAATGAAAATACATCCTGCATATCAGATATTTACATGACGATTCATAACAGTAGCAACATTACAGTTATGAAGTAGCAACGAAAATAATGTTATGGTTGGGGTTCACCACAACATGAGGAACTGTATTAAAGGGTCGCGGCATGAGGAAGGTTGAGAACCACTGTGTTAGTTCCAAAGCAATTTGGAAAAGCCATTGGGAAGGTGAGCGGGAATGGGACTGAGCCCTGCAGTGCGTACCTTCTGGAACATGTGCACTCATGTCTAGGATGTTCATCTTAACCTCCAGCAGCTGCCCTGTGGACGATGTGTGGTAACCCGCCTCCCTCTCTCTCCCCCCAGTTTGTGGCTCACCCCAACTGCCAGCAGCAGCTCCTCACCATCTGGTACGAGAACCTGTCAGGACTGCGGGAGCAGACCATAGCCATCAAGTGTCTGGTGGTGCTGGTGGTGGCCTTGGGCCTTCCGTTCCTCGCCATCGGCTACTGGATCGCGCCGTGCAGCCGGGTACAGCTCTCCGACCCCTTCCCTCTGTGGTTGGTGTGCATGTCCTCTTGAAGGGAGAACGCGTCCTGCTTAAGGCTCTTGTCGGTCTCACCCTCGGTGTTAATTGCCTCCAGGACAGGATGCTGCTTTTGAGTCACTGGGTCGGCTCCACTGAGGGGTGAGAGAGGACGCGGGGCAGGGGGATGGGTGGCCTTTGCAGGCACATGATGCTCTGGCTTTTAAGATAAAATTGCTGCTGGAGTGAAGCTGCATATGTTCTCATTCTGTTGGCAGCTTAATCCATAGAGAGCCGCCGGGCCAGCCGTGGGCGGGCAGGGGGCGGCGCGGCCGCAGGGGGTCCTCGGCCCACCAGCCTGACAGCCGGCGGGCGGCGCTGCCTGGACCTGTCCACGCCACGTGGCTGAGTGTATTAAGTGCAGTTGCCGACGTGTTATCCAGAGTCCAAGAAAGTGCACGCAGGTTCCCCAAGCTCTTCGTTCTTCAGAAGGAGGGAAAGTGTAGCATGGGGGCCTGGGGGCTGGGAATTTTAGATGGTTTGTTTATTCTGCTTGAATCGTTTTGTTCACGACTTTTCTCCCTCTCCCCACGTGCCAGTGTAAAGCTCAGCTGACTATGCCCAAGAGGACCACTGAGCCAGACGGGGAAGGGGTGCTGGGCAGCTTAGGGCATCTGCCTTAGGCGCATAGAGGCCACTGCCAGGGTCAGGCGCTGTTCTGAGATGCCGTAATCCTGTTTTTACACTCCCAAATCTGGTTTTGTTTAAATCAGAGGCAGTTTCAGGCAAAAAATGAGTCAAGGCCACTGACGAGCGACCCTGGAAATCCGTCATCCGTCATCTGTCTGGCTCAGCAGCCTCCCTGCAGAGTCCTGCTCTGCAGCACCTTTATGCAAGGGGGCGGGGGAAGGGGGAGCGAGGGGGGGGGGTATCCATCCACCTCCTCATGCTGGAGCTGCCCCTGCGATTCAGGGCAGAAAGTTTGTCATTTTGATCCGTTTCGGTGGCTCGACTGAGTTCCTTGGTTATGTATCATGGAAAAGTCTCTTACGAGCCCTCAAATGCATGAGCGCTTAAGACTAAAAACTATAAATACTGTGAGAGAGCATGCCTTAAAGCGAAAGTCACATCCCACCCAAATAGCTTCCCTTTCTGGGGCAGAGGAGCGGGAGCTCAGGTTCATACGTGTTTGTCCCTCAGGGCGGCTCGGTCGTGGGAACTTGCTTCAGGTCCGAGTGGGCGCCCGCAGTCCACTCCCCCTTTTCTCTTCACTCATAGAAGCCCAGGTCCCCGCGTGGGAACAGCATTCAGTGTGGAGGGGGGTGGAGGGGACAGAGTGGCTCCTACCCACATTTATACCTGCCACCTCCCATCACCTGATGGTGACAGGACAGCCCGGCAAGAATTCTCTGCACACACCCCATCTGCAGTGCAGGCATGCGGCTTCCCTGTCATGTTACTTGAAGTTTTTAAAGACCAAACTTTTGGAGACTTGGCTACGCCCAAGGAAAGGAGCTGTACCCCCCTCACCCACCCACCCCCTAAAGCGCAGCCGCCCAGCAGCACAGTGATGTGTGAGAGTCGTGTCCATTTCCCTGTAGAAAACAGGGGTCTGCGTGCCTTCGTGGTCGGCCCCAGAAGCGCTCGCCAGTTCTCGGTTGGTTGTTGACATCAAGTTAAGGCCGTGGATGCACGAAAACACCGGTTGGAGTCTGCAGTCCTTTAAATGTGAACCTCGGGGCTTTCCGAGGCCACAGGCTGAGCTGGGACGTGGGGTTTGAGTGTGAAGGATGGAGAACTTCTCTGCTAAGCCTACCGAGTGTTCCCTGTCCGCCGCCCGCGGAGGCCCTGGGGACGGGGAATTGTTTTCGTTTCTCCCAGAACATGGGGCTTCCCAGGACATCCTGTCACATGGGGTTTGAAAGGAGCGACCTTAAAGCAGTTCTAAAGGAAAGTTATAAAAGGTGCTCTTGTACTATTTATATGATTTTCCAAACTCGGGGATGGATGACTTTCAGTTAAATTAACCCACGTAGAGGGGTAATCATTGTGTATTTCCCCCTTTTAATTGGGATAGAAACAGATACAACATTTATCCCGACTATAACATTTTTTTTTGCCTTTTTTTCTATCACACGGAGCCCAGCTTGATTTTGGAACATTTGGAAAAGGGGACTAAAATTTACTTCTGCAGTAGTAAGACTTTTTAATCTCCCAAGTGTTATTAATGTGCTACAGATACGTCATAACATCTCAGTTGTAAATGAACGGGTCTACGAATTTATCACAACCTTTCAAGGATACCGCAGTAAAGGATTACCCTCTACAAACTTGGGCCTGCTTTTCCCGGACTCTGAGAGCCCTGACGCTGCATAGTCATCCCGTGTAGAAACCAGAATCACCAGGGCGTGCCCTGTGACTTCAGCAATGCTGAGACAATGGGATATTTAGAAACAGGGAAGTGTGGAGACTTCTAAGTTATTTTTTTGGAGGAGGCGTCCCCGAAAAGGAGTCATTTTTATAACGGATAGCTTGTCGGACACAGAAGCAAAGCTTTGAAAGTGTTCTCATTTCATCTGTTGGTTGTTGTTGTTTTTTTTTATCCTGTAGAGTCATTTTCAGAAGGAGGAGCCAGATTTGCAAAAGTCAGTTTTCTCGTGTTTATTTTTATTTCACCGCAGCTGGGGAAGGTCCTGCGCAGCCCCTTCATGAAGTTCGTGGCGCACGCGGCCTCCTTCATCCTCTTCCTGGGCCTGCTTGTGTTCAACGCCTCGGACAGGTTCGAAGGCGTCAGCACGCCGCCCAACGTCACGGTCCTCGACTACCCCAAGCAGATCTTCAGGGTCAAGACCACCCAGTTCACGTGGACCGAGATGCTCATAATGGTTTGGGTCCTTGGTAAGCCTTGGATTTTAAGGGCTCTGATTTCCACCAAAAACATTGTCTAGCTCAGTGGTTAGAGCCCCAGCCTAAGCAGCGAAGGGTCTCAGGTTCGAATCCTGGTCCAGAACATGTGAGGGAGGCAACCAATCCATGTGCCTCTCTCACGTGGATGTTTCTCTCTCTGGCTCTTCCCCTCCCTCCCTTCCACTTTCTCTAAACAACAACAACAACAAAAACAATGGAAAAAATATCCTTGGGTGAGGATTAACCAACCAACCAACAAAAACCAATACCTACATAATGATCATCATTATCTCTCTTTTTTTATTAAATGCATTGGGGTGACATTGGTCAATAAAATATCGGTTTCAGGTATACAATTCTATAACACATCATCTGTATATTGTGTTGTGTGTTCACCACCCCAATGTCATCTTCTATTTAAAATGCTATTTTACATATATGGTGGCAGTATCACCATTGTTAGATTAGCAGAAAAGCAAAATCACCCAATAATTTGACAGCTTGATAATGCCACCAGGTATCCTAATACTAAATTTAAAATTTTTATGAGTAACATAAAAACATTAATATACTATGTTCCTGAAATCTAACTTCGATTATTGAGTAAAATGGAAGTTTTTTAATGTGACTCACTGTGATGATCCAATATTTCACTGAATTCTTGTGGCGTAAACACCCCCCCCCCTCCGGTGGCTATTAGCTGATGCTGAAGAACATGGATATTTCCGTTTCAGAGCTGATCGGAGAGTCCATTTTCAGAGTGCAGTTACTTTGTCTCACGGTGGCCCTTGTGAATAGCTAGCTGTGTTAGAGTAAAAATCTTGGGCAATGCGAGAAACAACGGAGGTTGGAGCCAGTTTATTGATCGCTAATCCAAAGTCCTTTTCATGTGTCCTCTCTCTTTCCCCCAGCAAGTTTCTTGGTGTCTTCTCAGTTCCTGATTTAATAGGTCGCTTCCTCCCTCTCATTCACTCCTGTGGCCTCGATCTGGGACAAGTAGTTCTTTTACACATTTTATTTTGAGCCATTGACTTTCTTTTAAAAACTCACAGTAGTTTCCCCGTATAGTCAAGACGAGGAGTAGTGTGTCCTCTCCTCCGAGGGCGGCCTTTCTGCTTTTAGTTTCTTCATAGGCTCCAGGCTTCCCTGCTGAAGAGCTTTCTTCCCCGGCGACACCCCTGCCCTCCCCAGCGTGGAGCTGAAAGGAGGAGGGGTAGGGAGTGAGGGAGGCACGGTGGGCAGGCTGTTTTTTTGTTATTAATCCTCACCTGAGGATATTTTCCCATCGATTGGTTGCCTTCACACACACCTAGACCAGGACCAGAGATCAAGCCTGCAACCGAGGTCCATGCCCTACACCACAATCGAACCTGGGACCTGTCAGTTCGCAGGCTGATGCTCTTTCCACTGAGTCCAACCATCTAGGGCAGGTGGGGGAGGGGGAAGCTGTTCTTGTTAAAAGTCTTCAGTACAATGCTCATGTGGCGGCTCTTTCTCCCCTAATCACTAGGGCTCGATAATGAACCAATGCCATTTTATAAAGATGAACTAGAGGCCCGGTGCACGAAAATTTGTGCACTTGGGGCGGGGGAGGTGGCGGAGCGGTCCCTCAGCCTGGCCTTCACCCTCTCACATTCCAGGAGCCCTCGGGGGGAATGGCTGACTGACAGTTTAGGCCCGCTCCCCGCAGTCGGACAATTGGGGGACGGCGCTGGCAGGCGAGCAGCTGGCCCTGGCTGCCATCGCCCGCCGCCACCACTGCCGCCCCTGATTGCCGTCCCCTCCCTCTGCCCGCTGGCACCCGCCGTGGCTGGCCGGGTGCTGCCCGCTCGCCGGCCCCGCCCCCCACCCCGACCAGTCATTCCGCCATTCGGTTGATTTGCATATTGATTTGCATATTGGGCTTTTATTATATAGGCTTCTTCCTCCTCCAAAATCCTCCTGGGGTGAAATCCGGTGCTGGTGTGTTTCCTCCTGTGTTTCCTCCTCTGGCCCCGCCCCTCTGTCTGAGGGGCAGCATTGCTGGGCCCAAGGGTGGAGGTGTTTCCCCGAATTCTAAAGTGGGGTCATTCCTGTGGGACCTTCCTCCATCACCTCTGCCCAGTGAGCCGGGCATCTGCTTCGTGGTCCCCAGCACGGTGCTCCGCAGATGGGGTGGGTGTAGAGATGGGGCTGATGGTGGGCCCGATAGGAGGGGCTCAGGCTGAGCCGCCAAGCCTCCCGGTCCCCCGTGTGTCCTGGCAGGAATGATGTGGTCCGAGTGCAAGGAGCTCTGGCTGGAAGGCCCGAGGGAGTACATCGTGCAGCTCTGGAACGTGCTGGACTTTGGGATGCTGTCCATCTTCATCGCCGCGTTCACGGCCAGGTTCCTGGCTTTCCTCCAGGCGACGAAAGCGCAGCAGTATGTGGACAGCTACGTCCAAGAGAGCGACCTCAGCGCAGTCAGTCTGCCCCCGGAGATACAGTATTTCACTTACGGTGAGTCCCTCGCTGCAGGGTCCTCGTGCTCCCGGAGGCGCCGGGAACCGCCTTCGGAAGGGGACGCGCGTGGGAGAGGTGAGTTGAGCGGTTCTGGACGGTGGAGACAGCATGGGCTTCAGAGCCGGGTTCCTGTCCAGGCTGATGCTCCAGGGCTGGGTGACTGTGTTCAAGGCCATTTACTTCCCTGTGCCTTAGTTTTCACATCCATAAAAAGAAGGTGCTGCAGGAGGGAGAAAAATTACCTTTAAGTGTAAGAACATAGTTTGCTCTCAGGGCCTCTGAGGACATGCGCCTGTTTGATGAGGGGAAGTAGCTGGAGAAAGTGATGGATGTGGAAGAGGAGTCCCTGAGAGCATGTCTTCGAGGTCTGACCTGTACAGGTGAGCTGCACAGAGTGGCCACCAGATCACAGGCTCTGAGAACCGGCAGAGTCTTGGAGAGGAGGCTGTTATTCCTCCAGGTGGTGCGGGAAGCGGTGGTGCCACACGCCTGTGTCACCAGAGCAGCGCGGCCCGGCCGATGCCCAGCGCATGAGGACCCGGACGCCTGCCCTCCCAGCACGCGCCACCTTGGGGAACCGCAGCCTCCCTCCCCCTGAGGCAGGGTCAGGCGCCCGCAACGAGCAAATGTTCCCATCGTTGCAAAATCTCAAATCTGGAAAAGTCTTTAGGAATTACGGTCCCGCCTTCGTTTTACAGCTAAGGAAACTCAGGCACAGAGTTCTCGCGTGTTCCGATGTGAAGCGTAGCCTGTACGTGACATGGCGGCTGCCTTGCAGTGCGGACGCACAGCATGTTAACAGCCCTGAAGGGGGCTGGGCGTCGGCTCCAGAGCGAGATGTACGTTTACACCCTGTGACATCTAAGCGCGCTGCCTTGGAGTCGGGGAGCAAAGAGGTTTCTCTACCAGATCAAAGAAACAAATGATCACCATTTGTAATTAACTTGGTGGTATTTTTGTGTAATACATACTTCAGTTCACGATCACCCATTTCTTTACATGTATTCATCTGTCCTTAATGGCTGTTATCTGAGGGGAGATTTGTGCATTCAGACCACACTGCCTATTATGTGTGTGATTTTGATCAAGTTTTTTTAAAAAATATATATTATTGATTTTTTACAGAGAGGAAGGGAGAGGGAGAGAGAGTTAGAAACATCGATGAGAGAGAAACATCCATCAGCTGCCTCCTGCACACCCCCTACTGGGGATGTGCCCGCAACCAAGGTACATGCCCTTGACAGGAATCGAACCTGGGACTCTTCAGTCCACAGGCCGACGCTCTAGCCACTGAGCCAAACTGGTCAGGGCTTGATCAAGTTTTTCACCTTTCCGCGCCTTGGTGTCTGCATCTCGGAAAGGAGGGTAATAACACCACCAGGTCTGTGGGGCTGTTGAAATCTCAGTGCCTGGTGCGTAGTAAACATTCAATAAATGGCCATTTTTATTGTTGTTGCAAATGTGTGCGATGCCTGCCTTCTTCTGGGAACGGCCCAGTTCACACAAAATCAGCCGCATCGCACTTCATCAGCCTTCCAGGGAAATAGTCTGCTGTGACCTTGAGAAGTGACCTTGGAAATATGCTGGGGCCTCGTTAGACTCTGTGGCTCAGTAGCAGTTTTCGTTTTCCAGGAACAGGGTATCTTGCTCAGATACCGCATCGACAGTACCACTGTGATCCGGGACAGTCTCAGGTCTCTTATTAGGATGTTTTACTTCATTAACTGCGAGATGAACTGATGCCCACGCTATACAGAAGTTCTGTGCCCCGAGTTTATAGGCTGACAGACTTGTTGGCCGATAAACCTGGTAACTGGGGGGACATCGGTCAGGCCTGTCGTTTCGTCATCCTGACCGCCTGTGTCTCATGAAGCCTTGAACCCCCTTCATCCTTCGCACTTCATTCTGTTTCTGCTCAATGCGAAGTCAGCTTCGTACCTCCACAGCAGTGTTTTCTCCACTGGAGTAACTCGCTTGAGTGTGGGATTCATGCGTTTCTTATAATTATTTCTCTCTTGGACTGCGACCAGCGTGGCTAGAGAGCGGACACGAGTCCTGAGTAGGGGCGACGGGGGAATGAGAAAATGAAAGAGACAGACGCAGAGACAGAGGGGGAAGCTGGGACCGGGTGGGGCGCTGCCCTCTGATGGAGAGTCAGTGACCCGGAGCCGGTGCAGTGGGTTTATTTTATACAGCATGATTCCAGGAAGTTTTACTAGAGTTTAAGACAAAGGAAACTGTGAGAAATCATGGTTAAAGATCAAGCTGTAGTCATGGTTAAGATCAAGCTGTAATTTTTCATTCTTGTGGCTTCTTTGTAATCCTCACTCCTGGCTGAGCCCGGATAATTGTGTGCGTTCCTTGTGCCTGGCTGAACTTAAATAATGAAACCCACCCCCTGGCACCCGAGCTAAAGAGTCAGGCTGACAACATACCTGCCTCTGGCACGGTATGTTTCCAGGACGTGGCTCGGCCCACGCCACTGGACTCAGCTGACAATAATTAAAGAAATGCTCATGTGCCTTCCCAGGCGCTCTCTCCAGTTTCTGCTTTAACACGTCAAATAGAGCCCAGACCGTTCATTAAATCTAGAAGAGTTTCGACAGAGACATGAACCACCTACCTACAAGGTAGATCCTATTGGAGGCCTTGGCTTTGCATAGTTAGCCATGAATGGAAAGGCCGGTTTTAACCTCCCTCTCTGTTTCCAGCCAGAGACAAGTGGCTCCCCTCCGACCCTCAGATCATATCGGAGGGACTCTACGCCATCGCCGTGGTGCTCAGCTTCTCCCGGATCGCCTACATCCTCCCGGCCAACGAGAGCTTCGGCCCCTTGCAGATCTCCCTGGGCAGGACCGTGAAGGACATCTTCAAGTTCATGGTCCTCTTCATCATGGTGTTTCTCGCCTTTATGATTGGCATGTTCATCCTGTACTCTTACTACCTTGGGGCTAAAGTAAACGCTGCTTTTACCACGTAAGTAAGATGTCTTACAGACACGGCACGATGAGGAGAAATTCTAAATCGTCTAGCCCACCGGTTCTCAACCTGTGGGTCGCGACCCCTTGGAGGGTCGAACGA
Source organism: Myotis lucifugus (assembly GCF_000147115.1). Taxonomy (NCBI): domain Eukaryota; kingdom Metazoa; phylum Chordata; class Mammalia; order Chiroptera; family Vespertilionidae; genus Myotis; species Myotis lucifugus. Next base: position 80,595 of record NW_005871857.1, read on the forward strand.
CCCTTTCACAGGGGTCGCCTAAGACCATCGGAAAACACATATATAATTACATATTGTTTTGTGATTAATCACTATGCTTTAATTATGTTCAATTTGTAACAATGAAAATACATCCTGTATATCAGATATTTACATGATAATTCATAACTGTAGCAAAATTATAGTTATGAAGTAGCAACGAAAATAATTTTATGGTTGGGGGTCACCACAACATGAGGAACTGTATTAAAGGGTTGCGACATTAGGAAGGTGGAGAACCACTGGTCTAGACGAAGCAAAGCTTTCAATGATTGTAATAACGATGTTTTTAAGAGAAGGAAAAACTCCATGGGAAACAGCGCCTGTGTGTGATTACATTGCTCTGCAGATTCCTCTCTTTGAGCTCAGTGAGCAGGTGACCACAGGATGAGTCAGAATTCGGAAAAATCCGAGACAAAATGGGCTATTTGGAGAGAGTTGAGTAGTAAAATTTTAATGCTGGATGTCTCTTACATTATGTATGACATTAAATTTAGTTTCATCGTCTTGTAGCCATTACTATTATTTCTTAAAAGTAGAGGGAGTCAAGCAAGAGAAATTATTGCTCAATGTGTACAGCCCACGAGAACGGTAATAGCGTGTCCTTCCGCTGGTCAGACTGGTTTCTGCAGTGCAGACTCACCTCTCCCAGGAAGTCCTCCTGGATTGAGCTCCTTTAGTCTTTGTCGTCTTAGGTTCTGTCGGCATGGAGACATCCAGACTGTGAGACTCGTGGCCCTCCCTAGGGTAATGTTTAGTAAACAGTAAGATTATCAGGTTGGGGAGTTTGCTTTAGGCCAGTGATGGCGAACCTTTTGAGCTCGGCGTGCCAGCATTTTGAAAAACCCTAACTTAACTCTGGTGCCGTGTCACATATAGAACTTTTTTGATATTTGCAACCACAGTAAAACAAAGACTTATATTTTTGATATTTAATTTATATATTTAAATGCCATTTAACAAAGAAAAATCAACCAAAAATATGAGTTCGCGTGTCACCTCTGACACATGTGTCATAGGTTCGCCATCACTGCTTTAGGCCATTGAGTCAGCGGTAGGTAATAAAATGCAAATGTTCACCCTGTGAATATCAAAGAGCCCAAATTCAGCCTTCTGTCTTCCGGACTTTTCTCATTTATATTAATTACTGTTGATCTTGGTTCTCAGCAGTCACCCATCGGGCTTTGTCTATCGTGGGGGTGGCCCCCCCTCTGTACTGCAGGCCTTGCGGTGGGGAGGTCATGCCCTCCACCTCCCTTTGTGTCCTGCCACGTCCTACTGACACCAGCTGGACGGTCAGCACGTTCCTTATAGACTAAGACGGAACCTCGCGCCCTGCCAGGCAGCACGTTGTTCAGAAATGAATTCTTTCAAATCGTTAATATAGAGCAGGTCTCAGGGGTGGGCGAGACCTGAAGCGCTTGCTTTCAATGAAGAAAATCTCTGTCTGAACCCAGTGGGAGGCGCACAGAACTGGAGCTCAGAAGGCGCTTTGGCCCTGAGGTTTTCTCCTTGGCTATTGAGGACGGGCACCTGAGCGCCGAGGGAGAACGCGGCTCAGAACCAGGCGGCCCGGCTGCCAGTGCGGCCTGCTGGCCTGCAGCCGTGGCCTCTGGCCAAGTTCACATGTCCCTGTGTTAGTTTCCTTATTTTAAAAATAAGCACAAAAAGGTTCAAGGCAGGTCGTCGAGCGGGTTACGTAGGGAATTTATAGAAAGCCTCTCGCCACAGTGGGAGCTAGGACCCGCCAGCGCCCTCTCCGTCTCCCTGTCCCCTCCCCACCAGCTAGATTCACACAGAGTCAGAGAGAATGAAGGGGGAGGGAGAGGCTCGCAAGGAGCAGGAGGAAGAAGGTGGGAATTCCTTGATGCCGTAAAATAATGGCAGGAACAAGGAGGTTGTAGTTTTCTGTCTCCTAGCAGCCGCGCTATGACAGCACACGATCAAATCCTATATAATAAAAGGCTAATAAGGAAATTGACCGAAAAGCAGAACAACCGGCCACTATGACGTGCACTGACCACCAGGGAGCAGATGCTCAATGCAGGAGCTGCCCCCTGGTGGTCAGTGCGCTCCCACAGGGGGAGCACCACTCAGCCAGAAGCCGGGCTCACGGCTGGTGAGCACGGTGATGGTGGCCAGAGCTTCTCCCGCCTCCACGACAGCGATAAGGATGTCCGACTACAGGCTTAGGCCCGCTCCCCCTGTGGGAGGGCACAGGCCGGCTGAGGGATGCCCCCCCCACCCAAGTGCATGAATTTCGTGCCCCGGGCCTCTAGTGTTCTATAACAGAGAGTAACTCTGTAGGAACAGGTATCCCACCCCCTGCCCCCAGGGCCCAGGACAACTTTCAGAACATAATAGGTGCTCCAGCAATATTGGTTGAATGGATGAATAAACTAGTACTAAAACCTATGACTCTATAGAATTGTTATTTAGAATCTGTTATAAGAAATTTTAAAAAGTTCTCATAAATCTTTCTCTGGGAAAAGGTCTCACTTTTTTTTTTAAGGTAATAAGAAAGAATTTTATTCGCCTCCATATTGCTATTTGCACAGTTTCCCAGAACAAGTTGTAGAGAGGAATACAAATGCTCTGGTCCAAATGAAGTACAGAATCCATAATAAGAGGATATTGTTACTCAGAAAAAAGGCAACCCAATGTGCTTTGGGATAGCACTGCAGCAATGAAAACACGCTCGGTGTTCGTGTAGGACTCACCCTCCACCTCTCCTTTGCGATGGACGTCTACGTGTGTAACTATTTAAGGGTTATTCTTGCTGCTCACAGACCAGCAGTTACAACTGGGTCATATGATGAGACCAGCCAGATTCAGCTGGCAAAGCCCATTTAAGGGACAAATCGGGGCCTTCGTCTGGGGGTGGTGGGTGGTGGGTATGTACTAACTGCTGCAGGGGACCAGGAGTCAGGAAGCAGATTATTTAAATTGAGGGAAAAGAAGAGGAATCTTTCCTTCTGCTGCCTCCTCTTCGTTTGCAGCCAAGCATGCCTCCTAGCAGGTGCTAAGCCCTGTGACTCGACTCCCGGGAGCAGTGTCTGCCATGGAAGCCTGACCCCTCACCTTGGACCTGAGTGCCCCCCAGTTCCCAGGGGCAAGGGTTTCTGTTGGGGACTTTCAGAGGTTTTTTGCACAAACAAGAATATAAGCGCTTGTATGCCCCTCTTTTTTATTCAAATTGCAGACTATTTTACACTTGCTACATCTTACTTTTTTCACTTGGGAATCTATCGCTGATATCATTGTATATAGACGCAGGAGGATAGATCCGTGTCATAGCGTTCCGCCCATGGATGTACAGAACTGTTTACCCCGCCCTGTGGCGGGCGTCAGGGTGCTCCTGCCCCACTGCCTCGCTGCAAGGAAGATGTCTGTGCGTAGTTTTCTGGAAGTGGGCATATAATTTTAATCCCGACCTGGTTCTACGTCAGAAAACCTGATTGAGATTCTAAACCAGCTACAAGATCACACCCAAACACCCATCCCTCCAGGAGACAGGAACGGCATCGGGGTAGAACTTCTTTCCCCAAAACGACTCCGAGACTTTCTCCTGGATAACTTACAGAACGGCTGGGCGTTGGCACCAAAACCCCAGAATAACTTCTGTTAAACATTTTAGTAAAGCTAGAGGCCCGGTGCATGAATCCGGGGCCCTCAGCCTGGCCTACGCCCTCTCACAATCCGGGACCCCTCTGGGATAGGGCTGAAACCGGCAGGCCATCGTTCCCCCAGGGAGGTAATAGCGCGCAAAGTGGCAGGCGCTGGGGAGGAGCCCAAGCCCGGCCCGGTGCCTCGCCAGTCCCGCTCATCTGGGACCCCGCAGTGCCTTCCTGCCGCCACGCGGCCGCTCAGTAGTGCTGCTGCAGAGGCAGGAGAGGCTTGCGCTGCTGCAGCAGCTGCATTCGCTTGCCAGCAGAGACTGTTGTGTCTGGCACCTGTCAGTCAGCTGAGCGGAGCTCCGCTGTGGGAGCGCACTGACCACAAGGGGGCAGCTCCCTAGTTTAGTGTCTGCCCCCTGGTGGTCAGTGCATGTCACAGCAACCTGTCCAATGGTTGAACGGTCGAACAGTCGCTTAGGGTTTTATATATATAGACTAGAGGCCCGGTGCACAAAAATTTGTGCACTCTGGGGGGGGAGGAGGGGGGTCCCTCAGCCCGGCCTGTGCCCTCTTGCAGTCTGGGACCCCTTGGGAGATAACGACCTGCTGGCTTAGGCCTGCTCCCGGGTGGCAGAGGGCAGGCCCAATCCCTAGGTGCAGCCCCTGGTCTGGCTCAGAGCAGGGCCGATTGGGGAGTTGGGGTGCCGCCCCCTGTCATGCACAGAGCAGGGCGGATCGGGAGGTTGTGATGCCACCCTCAGTCACGCTCAGGGTAGGGCCGATTGGGGGGGTGGGGCACCGCCCCCTGTCACACTCAAGGCAGGGCCAATGGGGAGGTTATGGCTCTAC
>NW_005871857.1:85178-100473 GCF_000147115.1 Myotis lucifugus
GGGGGGTGGGTTTGGGGCGCTGCACCCTTTTCACACCCAAAAGCAGAGCCGATCAAGGGGGTTTGGGGCCCCCCCCCCCTTTTACCCAAAAAAGCCCCAAGGGCGATCAGGGGGGTTTGGGGAGCTTACCCCCCATAAAGGCACAGAGGAAGGGGCTGTTCAGGGAGTCTGGGGGTTCCTTTCCCTTTTCATAAACAGGAGCAGGGCCAGATAGGGGAGGTTGGGGCTCCCGCCCCCTCTCCACACACAGAAACCGCAGGGGGGATCAGGGGGGTTTTGGCGCTGCCCCTTGTCACACTGATCCCGGTTCCGGGGAGGACTCGTGACTCTGCTGATCCCAGTGCTGGGAGGCATATTACCCTTTTACTGTATAGGATAGAGGCCTGGTGCATGGGTGGGGGCCGGCTGGTTTGCCTTAAAGGGTGTCCTGGATCAGGGTGAGGGTCCCACTGGGGTGCCTGGCCAGCCTGGATGAGGGGATGATGGCTGTTTGCAGCTGGTCACACCCCCTTCAGGGTGGGGGTCCCCACTGGGGTGCTTGGCCAGTCTGGGTGAGGGGCTGAGGGCTGTTTTCAGGCTGGCGGGTGACTGAAGCTCCCAACCACTCCTTTTTTTCTTCTTTTTTTAAAATTCTGGGCCAGCTTTAGCTCTGAGGCTTGGCTCCAGCTCTTAGGCCTCAGCTGCTGAAAGCAGGTATCTGGTTTGTTTGGGTTCTATAATTGAAACAATGTTGCAGTCCTGCTGGTTGAAGCCCAGCTAGCTGAAAGCAGGTTTCTGGGGTTTTGTTTAGCTTCTATATTTGTAACAATGTTTCAAACTGCAAGCTCAGAGGCCGGCAGCGGCAGGCGGGGAACGTTGGAGTCCTCCGTCACTGAAGCAAGCAAGCCTCCTGTTCACTTCAAGCTGCTTGGCTGCCGACCGCCATCTTGGCTGGCAGTTAATTTGCATATCGCCCTGATTAGCCAATGGAAAGGGTAGCGGAGATACGGCTAATTACCATGTTTCTCTTTTATTAGATAGGATAATTCCATTCTGGGGTTTATGATGGTATTTTATGAGGACGTTGTTTTTACTTCTGACTTTTCAACACGGAAAACTGTTCGCTTGCTGAGTGTGTGCCTTAATCTTTCGACAGTGTGGAAGAAAGCTTCAAGACTCTGTTTTGGTCCATATTCGGGTTGTCTGAAGTGACTTCAGTTGTGCTCAAGTATGATCACAAGTTCATAGAGAATATTGGATACGTGCTCTATGGAATCTACAATGTGACTATGGTGGTCGTTTTGCTCAACATGTTAATTGCCATGATTAACAGCTCGTACCAAGAAATTGAGGTAAGCAGACTCCTACCCGTGGCTCTGTCCTTGCCGTCGTTCTAATAACACAGCATATCTGCTTGGTGCCCTGTGGGTGGTCCAGCTCCTGGAAGCAAAGAGGCGAGGTGCGCCCAGGCCGTCCTCTGGGTTTTCCACCAGGACAGACAGCCTACGCCTTCCAGCATCTTCTAGGACAGTGATGGCGAACCTATGACACGCATGTCAGAGGTGACACGCGAACTCATATTTTTGGTTGATTTTTCTTTGTTAAATGGCATTTAAATATATAAAATAAATATCAAAAATATAAGTCTTTATTTTACTATGGTTGCAAATATCAAAAAACTTCTATATGTGACACGGCACCAGAGTTAAGTTAGGGTTTTTCAAAATGCTGACACGCCGAGCTCAAAAGGTTCGCCATCACTGTTCTAGGAGCACAGTGGGGCTCCATGGCTTTATCATCACTCTCGGGGTCTGTTTCAGAAGTTGTGAAATTAGCGGCTGGAAGAAGTGCCAGGCATGGGGAGGCTGCCCTCTCCCCGTTAGCCTGCCAGCTGTGAAAGGTCCCGCAGGGGGAGTTGCGAGGCATCTGGCATTCGCTGATGACGTTCTTCATCCAGTTGGAATTTTCACTGTTCTGGAAATCAGTCTGCTTTTGGTGTTGGATGGGTTGGTTGGAGCCCTCACGGCTGCATGTATGTTTTCTCTGTCCTCCGGTTTAGAGTTTAGTATCTTCTTAGGGCTTTGCTGTTTGTTAAGTCCATTGCGCCTCTCTGTGTGCTTTAGAGACACAAGATAGTGTTATCAAAGCCGAAGCGAGGTCCTCCAGGTGGGAGAACTGTGGGACTTTGCACTCCTGCTTGTCCAGCGAGTGTGAGCCGAGTGAGTCACCTTCCTCCGCTTTGGACTCCCTCCTCGTCGTTTCTCCTCCCCATCATTTCTCCCAGGAGGATGGTCACGCCCATCACCAGAGGGCAGCTCTGAGGACCAGAGGAGATACAAAATGGGAATAGGCCACTGAGGGCCTCCTGTGACATTTGAGGACATATGGCAGACACATAAATGCCAAAGTGCAATTTCCCCCTTTGCCTGGGGGGTATAGTATGCGGTATCTACAGCCTATTGGACGGGAGGGAGGGTGGCCAGAGAGTGGGGAACTATTGATGGATACACAGAATTGGCAGGGAGAGAGGATAATTTTCCCATCCTTCCTTGTCCTTGACTTTTTCTTGTGCTTTGCTTTGTGTCTTGGGTGGGGGACAGAAATTCTTGTTAAATTTCAGTGGGTACACAACAGAAGCATATGGAAGAGAAACATAAAAAAATGAGTATCAAGAAAGTGATAGAATATTATGTAGAACAATAGGGATTATAAGCAGACAATTGTATATAAATCACTTACCTATTTCAAAAAGCATAATTTAGGTTCATTGTAACACCCTATGGAATCAATTACTAGAATTTCTGGTTTTTGAAATGAGTTCTGTCTTTTCTGTCTTGTGACACAGGACGACAGCGATGTCGAATGGAAGTTTGCTCGCTCGAAACTTTGGTTATCTTATTTTGATGATGGAAAAACATTACCTCCACCCTTCAGTCTAGTTCCTAGTCCAAAGTCATTTGTTTATTTCATCATGCGGATCATTAACTTTTCCAAATGCAGAAGGAGAAGGCTTCAGAAAGACATAGAAATGGGGCTGGGGAACTCAAAGTCCAGGGTAGGTATCCGGCGCTCACCGCGGCCTTTCGGGGAACGTGGTGTCTTCCTCCTGGTCTTTTGATGTGCGTTCAATAACTTTTATGTGTGAACTTAGAAGATGTCGAAAGTATTGTCCATCCCACAGTCTTTCATAGACGAATAGCGAATACTTTCCTAATGTGTCAAGAGGCCCCTTAATCTATGCCTTGCTTTGGGTCATAATTTCACGTCAACTACCGGATTAAAAGCAAACGAGAAATCCTTTAACTCGTGAAAGGTAAACAGAACACTTGGTTCCCTGTGTTCCATGCTTCTCAACTGTTCTTCCAAAGTTAAAGAGCTTTCACTGCACATTTCCTCATGGTTGTATGTATGTTCAACACCAACGTAGTCTTCTTATTTGTCCAGACCCTTTATTGGGCTAAACACTCCTTTTTCCTCCAATATTATAAAATCGATGCAGGCCTAAGAGCATCCTCAAGTATTAACCGTCAATGCCCCTTTCAGAAATAGTCAAGAACGGTGTGTCCTCGAGTGGCATGATAACGGTTTATTACCATGAACGCAGTTTTCAGAGTCAGAATTGGCGTAGGACACAGGAAGATAGGGGCAGAACCGCCAATAATAGTGAGCGAGGCAGGGAGGAGGAAAGGCGTGGGGCTAACGTTTTTGCCTGACGTTGTAAGAACGGCCTGCAGCTGGGAGCCACAAGGCGGCAATGTTATCTCCGGAAAATCCAGGCCTCTGAGCAGAGCCGGGCCTGGTTCTCAGGTGACGCTGGTCACGGCTCGGATTCCTGCGATTTAACTTCTCACCTTTGGAAACAGAGGTGCTTTCCAGCTCTTGTAATTCCCTGCCAGCTCGTTTTTTACGAAGGTGACCTTTTAGGCCTTTAGACCTGGGCGCGGGCTCTTAAGGCCGTGCGTTCGCAAGGCAGCGATCGGTTGCGACATCCCATGATTTCAAGTAATAGCTCGTGTGTGCCCACGGAGAGGCAGTTTAATGTCAGGAAGAGCGCCTGGGCGTTGGACCCGGGTTTGGGTTCCGGGCTTATGGCCCGTGAGCGAGCCCCCTGGGTGAAGTGCTCCGTCACTCTGAGCCTTAAGTGTCGCAGCTGAAGGAGGAAGCCTCGTAGGGTTCTAGTGGGAATGACAGGAGACGCACAAAGTTCCAGCCTCGACAAACAGCAGTGCCCTTCCTCATCCGCAGTTTGCAAAGTGCTTTGCTGTACATCTGACCCTCATGCAACACTGTGAGGTAGGTATGACGACTGTCCCCACTTTACAGCCACGACAGCTGAAGCCACTAAAGCCACTCACTTGCGCAAGGGTACAGTGCTGGCCGAGCGGGGCAGGCGTGGGACTGAAGGCGGCATCAGACGCCTCACCCTTTCTGCTGCACCCACCGGGCCGCTGCACCCATCTGGCCTGCTGCACCCACCGGGCCTGCTGCACCCACCGGGCTGCTGCACCCACCGGGCCCGCTGCACCCACCGGCCCCACACCTGCCCACCTCCTGCTCACAGCTGTGCTCGGGCTTGGCTGCTGCCCACCCTCTCCCCGCCAGCTGCACCTTCAGCTGCAGGGGTGGCTGCTCTCTTAAAGGGGCCAGTCTCTACTCACCATCTTGGGCAAATTCTGCTACTGCTGAAATGGACTTTGCTTCTCTGGGCATTTAGTAACCGAGGCTTTATTCTTTTCAAAGAAAGCCTCTCAAGGATGGGGGTGCAAGTCCTTACACCTCACACCCTAGCATCGTCTTTCCGTAGCAGCTGCTCACCCACCGGCTTCGTGCCTGATGGTGTCATGATGTAGGGGGGACGGTGCTAGCAGAGAGGGCATTGAGGCGGCACGTGGCTACCTGGACCCTTCGAGGGAGAGGCAGGGTGTGCCCAGGACCGAGAGGGGCGGGCGTGCTCCACGGGGGGTGCCGGCAGGAAGAGCAGCTGTCCTGGGGAGGCTGCTGGGGGAGAGGGAAGGCTGAGCCCACCCCCCAGCCTCCCAGGCTCTAACATCCATTTTGATTTTATTTTGTAAATTGTGCGGGGAGCTGTTTGACTCTCCTAGCCACAGATATGCTCTGTGTGCTGAATTTAGGGAACATTTGGAGAAATCCTGTTTTTGCTTTTCTTTTGTAGAAGAGAGGAAGGCGCCTCCAGACCCCTTTTGTAACACAGCAGGCGCGGCCAGCGGCCAGGCACTGACCGGGGCTCACAGGAGCGGTCCCCTGCCAGCGAGGCTTTGTGCTGGCACCGCGGTGACAGGGTAGTGAGCAGGGTCCCTGCCTGAGCCGTGGGGAAGAGGCTGCGCACAGAACGGGCGGTGACCACGTGTGCCTCTCGCCTCCTGTTCCTCCCTCTATCCCTCCCCGCAATTAAACCTGGAAAAGAAAGAGAGGAAAGGAAAGAAAACATAAATTCTTTAGCCCAATTCCCTCCAAAGTTGTGACCCTGACTCAGTCTAAGGCCAAGATGCTCGGGAAGACATGCTATGTGCGCAGGTATTTTAGGGCCAGATTACAGCGGTTCTCAACCTTCTGGCCCTTTAAATACAGCTCCTCATGGTGTGACCCAACCATAAAACTATTTTCGTTGCTACTTCATAACTGTCATGTTGCTACTGTGATGAATCGTCATGTAAATATCTGATATGCAGGATGGTCTTAGGCGACCCCTGTGAAAGGGCCGTTCGACCGCCAAAGGGGTCGCGACCCACAGGTTGAGAACCGCTGGGCGGGAAAATACTGAACGATGCCATCTGAGCACACGTGTTCCGTTCACGTGGGTGAGGAACCAGGCTCAGAGCAGGTAGAATCGCTTCTGTGCAGCTTCGTCTTCTGGGCGCCCCGGGTACATGTTGATGAAGTGACCACGATCCCAGGATCAGGAAGGCTTAGTCCGAGCCGACTCCTAAAAGAACGTTCAGTTAATCAGCTCCGTGACAGTTCCTGCTGCCAGCAGGCCAGTGACGTGAGCACGCTGCTCCCATTGACGTTTCCCTTCGGAAATATATTAAACCACGTCTCAGACTCAACCTCCACCATACGTCCCTCAGGAGTGCTGGCTCCAGAAACGCTATCGAGGAGAATAAAGTAGATTATATTTGTTATTTCCAAATGAATGTATTCTAATTCACTAGGTTAATTGTATTTTTTCCTAGTTAAACCTCTTCACTCAGTCTAACTCCAGAGTTTTTGAATCACACAGTTTTAACAGCATTCTCAATCAGCCAACACGATATCAGGTAAGCATTCATCAGACATATCTCTCTATGTCTGTAATTCCGTCTGTGTGTGTGTGTGTGTGTGTGTGTGTGTGTGTGTGTGTGTGTGTGTTTAGTGAGGAGAATCAGATCATCCAAATGTACTATCAGGATAGAACAGAACAAAGTAGGTTCAGTTATGGGGGGAATTTTATAATTCAGCGTCCAAGTTCTTTATTTCTATTTTGTTGGTTGAGGAGGAAGAGTGTTTTTGCTATATTGAAAGCCAAGTGTGGCCACAGTTTGCAAAGGACACTTGTATCTCGAGCTGGAGAAAGCAGGGAGAGACGGTGTATTTGGAAAATAGGCTCTGATTCGTTTCTCCAGGTTTTCCTGTCGGCCGTCCATGTGTCGGGTGGCTTCTTAGGCTATCCTGTCTGGTTCGCGCTACTTTAAAATACGTTTTGCATCTTGACCTTGGATGTGACATTTGAACACTATTCTCCAACTCACAACAGGTTGTCGTTCTCCGTTTTCCATTTTGATTATCCAGTCTTTAGATTTCTGATGTGTACAAGATCGCAAGAACGAGGAGCAAGGAGTTTTATAATATGTGGTGATGACAGTCAATGATGATAGTTCTCTTTATACAATTTTCTTGGAAGCAGCAAATCCTACAACGTTGCGTGGCACATGGATTGCCAAAGTCTGACTTTTTAATGGTCATATTATCGTCCACTATTTGGTTGACTTCATTTGTCATTTTGGTGGAAAGCGAGGCTGTGCCACTATGAGCCATCACAGCAAGCCACCTGGCATACGTGGCATTGTAACTGTGCGGATCTGCAGCATTGTCTGGCTAACGAACAAGTGCATTCTAATTGTTCAATTATGATCAAACTGGTTTTGGTGGAACCAAATTTATATTCTGAGAATAAATGTATGAGAGTGCCCGTATCCTCCTTAATTTTCCATCACTGTGCTTGTTGCCAGTGGTTGCTACCTTGCCCAGACGGGGGAACACGGCATCACAGTGCAGTTTTGCTTTGCATTCTTTATTCTTTATCAAGAATGAACCTGACCATCTTTTTACTTTTACTGTTCTATATGCCTCAGGCCCAATATCCATTTGCCTTTCTTGATGGGCTTTTTGCTATACTAGTACATTAAGAGGAATTCTTTTAAGAATCAATTAATTCTTTTAAGAAAATCAGTCCATTGTCTGTGATATGAATTGAATTCCCTCCCCCCCACCACTCCAGTGTGTTGTGTGTCTTTTTAATGTTTATGGGTGTTTTTCCCCAACTCTTTTATTTTTGTGTAGTCAACTTTACAAATGTTTTATGACTTCAGGTATTGTGTCCTTTTTAGAAAGATCTTTCGCCATGTGAGAATTTCCTTTAACCTATATTTTATCTAGTATATTCATGGTTTTAACTTTTTACCTGAAGATATTTGATCCACGTAGAATATATTTTGATGCAACATGTGAGGTGGGGATTCTAATTTATTTTTTTTTCCAGATGATTACACCCCTGGGCATCTTTTCAACTGATTTAAAATACCACCTTTATTATTTACTAAATTATTATATCTATTTAGATATATTTCTAGGTTTTTGATGCTGTAGAACCACATTATTTTAAATATTACAGTTGAAAACAAAATAAAACACATAAAATACAAACACTCTTATGTCCTTACTTTAGGACTCTTATTTTGCGTAATTTTTCTATTTTTTTTCTTCATTGTTTATTTATTTGAACTTTAGAGTCAGCCTGTCCAGTTTGCACAATATCCTGTTGATTTTTTTGCAGTGCATCTGTTTTCTCTTTATTTATTTATTTACTTATTTATTTATTATTTATTTTTAATCTTTATTGTTCAGATTATTACAGATGTTCCTCTTTTTTCCCCATAGCTCCCCTCCACCCGCTTCCCACCCCACCCCATGCCCTCACCCCTCACTGTCCTCGTCCATAGGTGTAAGATTTTTGTCCAATCTCTTTCCGCATCCCCCGCACCCCCTTCCCCCCGAGAATTTTCAGTCCGCTCTTTTCCTTGCCCCTGATTTTATTACATTCACCAATTTATTCTGTTCATCAGATTTTTTATTCATTTGATTTTTAGATTCACTTGTTGATAGATATGTATTTGTTGTCTTTGTTGTTCATAATTTTTTATCTTTACCTTTTTCTTCTTCTTCCTCTTCTTAAAGAACACCCTTCAGCATCCTATATAATAAAGAGGTAATATGCAAATGGACCCTCACTCCATCAGGCCATCATAAGATGGCTGAACCCACATCAGAGGCAGGGTTCCCATAACGAGTCGTAATGAGCCATCAGCAGGGACCTGAGGCTGTGTGATGCCGGACCGGGGCGGGTGACCTCAGGCTGCACCCTCTGCCTGGCAGGGATTGAAGGGGGACCTCAGGCCGCCCCCCCTGGTCTGACACCAGGAGACCTAAGTCTGTGCCCCCCCCACACCCAGCAGGGCTTGACGAGGGACCTGAGGCTGTGCCCCCCACCTGGTGGGGCTTGACGGGGGTGGGGCTGGCTGGGTCTGGGTCTTGCGCAACTTTGGGGTGCACACGGGTGGGCAGGGACTTGACTCTGGGTCCTGCAGCATGCCCCAGACTCTGACAGGAAGAAGATTTTCATATACATTTTACTATTTTCTTTCATCTATGACACTTCTATTATAAAGTGCAAATAGCAATATTAAAATATTTCCTCTCATTAATTCCCTTTTAATGTGCACGAATTTTGTGCACCGGGCCACTAATTTCATATAATACTGGTTTGGTGGTGGTGAACTCCTTTAGCTTTTTCTTATCTGTGAAGCTCTTTATCTGATCTTCAATTCTGAATGATAGCTTTGCTGGGTAATCTTGGTTGTAGGTTCTTGCTATTCATCACTTTAAATATTTCTTGCCATTCCCTTCTGGCCTGCAAAGTTTCTGTTGAGAAATCAGCTGACAGTCATATGGGTACTCCCTTGTATGTAACTAACTTTTTCTCTTGCTGCTTTTAAGATTCTTTCTTTGTCTTTTGCCCTTGGCATTTTAACTCTGATGTGTCTTGGTGTGGTCTTCTTTGGATTCCTCTTATTTGGGGTTCTCTGCACTTCCTGGACTTGTAAGTCTATTTCTTTCACCAGGTAGGGGAAGTTTTCTGTCATTGTTTCTTCAAATAGGTTTTCAATATCTTGCGGTCTCTCTTCTTCTCTCACCTCCATAGTTTGGATGTTGGTACATTTGAAGTTGTCCCAGAGGCTCCTTACACTATCTTAATATTTTTGGATTCTTTTTTCTTTTTGCTCTTCTGGTTGGGTGTTTTTTGCTTCCTGAATATTTCAAATCTTTGACTTGATTCTTGCAATCCTTTAGTCTACTGTTGAATCTCTGTATATTATACTTTATTTCAGTCCGTGTATGCTTAATTTCTGACTGGTCCTTTTTCATTTTTTTTTTTTTTTGGCATTCATACTAAGATCCTTGAAGGTCTCACTAAGTTCCTCAGAGGTTTCTAGAAAATTCTTGAGTAACCTTATAACTGTGGTTTTGAACTCTGTATCCAGTAGTTTGCTTCCTTCCATTTCTTTCCATTGTGACATGTTGCTTTGTCTCTGCATTTTGGCTGCTTCCCTGTGTTTGTTTCTATGTACTGGGTAGCTGCTAAGTCTCCTTGAGTTGATAGAGTGGCCTTGTGTAGTAGGTGTCCTATAGGACCCAGTGGCTCAGTCTCCCCAATCACCTGAGATGGACACTCTTGGTGCATCGCTTTGTGGGCTGTGTGCACAGTCTTGTTGTAGTTAAGCCTTGATTGTTGTAGGTATCACTGGGAGGAATTGACCTCCAGGCCAACTGGCTGTGAGGACCAGCTGTGTCTACAGTGGGAGAACTTCTGTGCTGGAGACACCTTTATGGGGCAGGACTTGCTTCAGTGGGGCTTTGGTGCTCACTGAGTCTGCTCCTTGAGTGTGTCGCTTATGGATGTGAAGAGTTGTAATCTGGATGGTCTCACTCTGACCACTGGGTACACTGGCTCTTGGATCTCCAAGGAGGTGCAAAGTCAGCCACTGCCTGAGGCCACCCAGCAGGAGCTACAGAGAGATCTGCAGATTCCTCCTCTTTGTATCGGGTTTGGAAGTGCCCAGACGAGGTCCAGCTGTGAAGCAAGGTAGGCTGGTGCTGGTGCTGGCCTTGGGCCTTTTATTGATAGCTTTGGGGCTCCCTGACCCAGCTGCTGCCTGTTTGACAGGTTTTAGGCTGAGAAAGGACAGGCCATTCATGTGCAAAAGCCACTGTGCACAGCTTGGGTGGGGTTGTAAATTGGGTGGGGCGGTCTTGGAATCACCAGGGCAGAGCAAACAGCAATGGCTGCTGGTCAGCCCTGCACCAGAGAGGTCCCAGCGCAGGAACAATGACCACTGCGAGCACCTTCCTTCTGAAAGAAAGCCGCCCTCACATTCTGGCCAATGCCACAGTCCAGTTTTTCCCCGTATGTGTCTGGGTCCCCAGAGTCTCACCCAGAACTGGAGTTCAGAGCAATCGGGAGCTTGTATCTCCCTCCTGATTAAAAAAGCAGCACATCTGGTTGCCAGCCTGTTCCGCGCACGCCTCTGCACCTCCTACCAGTCTCAATGCGCTTTCTTCTTTCCTTCTAGTTGTAGAACTTCCACTCAGCCAGCTTTCCCGCAGTTCTGGATAATAGTTGTTCTGTCTTTTAGTTGTAATTTCAGTGTGGTTGTGAGAGGCAGCAAGTACAGGTGTTTACCTATGCCGCCATCTTGGTTCTCCCTCCTGTTGATATTTTTATTGTGATTGTGTTAATCTAAGAACTGACATAGTTATAATGTTCTGTCTTCCTTTTCATGAACATGGTATACCTTTCCAAGTGTTCAGATCTTTGGTGTACTCGGTATCATTTCAAAATAATCCTCCTAATGTTCATATTAATTAGGATTAAAGTTTGCTACAAATCACACAGACCCACCAAATACCAGCCACTAAGTGGCTAAAAGAAGATAGAGATTTCTTTCTCTCGTGAAGAAGTCAGGAGGTGATGAATCCCGGGCTGGGATGATACTAACAATGCCAGGGACCCAGGCCTCTCCTATCACACACTCTGCGTGCACATCTCTCAGTCTCATAGGACTGCATGGGCCAAGACAGCCAGCGGAAGCCTGGCCACTATTTCTGCCTCCACAATACAATTAGAAGGCAATAGGGAAGAAAGACATGCCTCCTTCCCGGGAGGAACTTCTATTAAAGCTACACAGATAACTTATCTGCAATGGAAACTAGCAAATGAGGTTTTAATTCCAAGTGGCCTTGTGCCAAGCTAAAAAAAAAAAAAAGAGGAACGAGAACTGACCGTCCCTGCCGAAGTGGAGTATGTTATTTGTGTTGGTGCTTATCTGTACGTCTTTACACCTACTGATAGCTCTGTTACTTGGTTTTCAAGTTTCAAGTATTGTCCTTTGACCCTCCACTGTAAAATATGAGAAAATCAATGAGCTTATTTTATCTTTTATCATGTTCGCCTTCTCCTCCCAGCTGTTGCTAGTTAAGTCACTAGAACTATAGGAGAGTTAAAAAACACACAACCAAGAAACACCTTCCTCTACCCATTAGGTTCAGCGCCTAAGGCCTGCGAATGGAACTACCAGAAGACAGCTTAATGGCGGGGCGGGGTGGGGGTGGGATATAAACAGCTTCTTTACACATGCAGAGCCCATACACACGGGAGAACTCGGTGACCAGTAACTCAAAGAGGCAGGGAGGACGTGGGGCTTATATACCCTCTTGGGAAGTGACAAGACAAAGGAAAGGAGGTTGGGCTCCGAGCAGGAGCGGGGCAGGGGGCTGGGGGGGAATCATGGGAAGGTAAGTCTACGGGGAAGTAATGGAAGAGGCAGGTGGCTTTGGGAAGGCTGGTTTGTGCAGACCCGTCTCAGGGCAGCTTCCTGTCTCAGTGAGGACGCGGGCGAGTGGAGGGCTGGGCCTTCAGAAAGGACGTGCCCGTCCTGCTGTTAGGCGACAGGATGAGGGCAGAGAGCTCTTTCTGCTTCTCAGTCGCCTTCAGCTCAAAATGATCCTTATGCCGATGTGACATATTTGGGGTGGCATGTTCTGACCCCCTTCACTGCCTTGTCAGGATTACAACCCACATTTGTTTTCGTTTTTGTCCCAGGGTAGTTCTTGACAAGTAATGAAAGTACAGGCTAACCCAGTGGCTGTTTCATTACACAGTCACTACTCACCACCATTTTTTTTTTTTTTTGCCATAGTTTTCTATTAATCTCTGTTGTCAATTTGTCTTCTTGTAGCTTCTTCAAGGGGAGCCATGGAAATGATGTTTTCTGAGTTATTTCACGTTCTCAGCTGTTTCCTATTTTCTATGTGTTTATATTGACTGGCTGGAACACTCTTAGACATGACTTTATTTTCTTAATGTCTTTGTAAACATTGTCCCCCTGTTTCCACAATGGAATGTTCATGGGAAAGAGTTGGAGGCCAGCTTGATTGTTTTTTGGCCTATGGTTGGCTTATAGTTGACCTAGGTTGTGTTTGAATGACCCAGATTTTTTTTCTTTTAAATCCAAAAACTTGTTATTGATTGCTCTGTAGGTGGTCTGTGTGAATGTTTCTGGCGCACAGTAAGGAATTCAGTCTGCACTTTCAAGTCTCCTTTTATGTCTGAATAATTTTCTTGAATTGTATCTTGAAATATTGTTTCTGTTCCATTATTTTGGGGTTCCTTCTTCAAAGATACCAATTAGATGCCCACTGAATCTTCTTTGCCCGTCTTCCAGAGCTACCATTTTTTCCTCTGTTCCTTTTGAATGCCTATCCCTTTCTCCTTTTGTCTTCTCTTTAATTCTCCTATCTTATTGTATCCTACCTATCTTCATGTATGCTACTTCTAATATACCTTTCATTGCTACGATGATTTTATTCTTTTCCTTCTTGAAAATTTTGAGCTTATGTGTCATCTCTATCTCACTGAGTACTTCTGGCAAACATGATTTTTCTCTAATTTCTCCTTCAACCCAGTGGTCCAAGCTTCTGTAGAATTGATATCATGAGGTCAAGGGTAGTTCTTAGCCATGACTGTCTGCTCTTAACATTGCCCCCCCCTCGACCTTTTCATGTAGCCTTTCTAAAAAAAAGGTAAGGATGCCCCTAAGCTCCATTAAAGAAGGAGCTTGTTGTTGTTTTTTTGTGTGTGTATTATTTTCCTTGTTGCTTTTGAGTAATTTGGAAGAAGTAGAGAAATACCAAAATTCACTGTCAAACTCAAGCTTCTTGCAGCTGAAAGTTGTTATGCTTCTAAATGAGATGATCCTTGCTAAATGCTGACTCCAGAATCCTGTACATTTCATATTTTCTAAGAAGAAGAATTCCCTGTGCCTGTGGTGTAATCTCCTGTGCATCCCAAAAAGTGACAGTAGAAAAAGAGAAACTCTGAGAAAAAAGTCTCAATCAGCTGGACAGACACAAACCAAACTTGACAGAAAGGACTCGATTGTATTTCGATAAAATGTCTTTATTATGGACTCCATGAGTGATAGCAACAGTTGATTTAGTTGTTATGGATTTTCATTTTATGCAGTGTGATTATAATAAACTAGAGGCCCAGTGCACAAATTCATGCATGGGTGCAGTCAGGTCAGGCTGGCGGGGGGGAGGGGGGAGGGGCCGAGGGGAGTTGGCCGGTGGCCCTGCCCCCAATCAGGGTGTTGGGGGCCAGTCAGGGACCGGGCTGGCCAGGGTGGGGGCAATCGGGACCCAGATCAGGCTGGTTGGCTGCCACAGTTTGCGTCATAGCCACCAGTCATTCTGGTCATTCTGCCGTTCCCGTCACTGGGTTTTTATATATATGGATTACTTACCTAAGAAATTCCAGGTCTTAATCTGCTAGGTGGGGATTTTTCCTTTAAAGTGGCCACCTTTGGGAGACACTAATTCTAATGTTGCTGCCACAATTCAGAGCATTTTTGGAATATCTCTAAACAATTAACTAATAGTGGAAATGGCTCAGCTTGGCCGCTAGTTAGAGCTGCATGTCATTTTGGAATTCACATGAGTTATCTTTTCAACGTGAACAAGGGATGGACTATTTCCAGGCCGCGTCACATGTGGGGAACCTGATTTCAGTCCGCCATGAGGTGTCTTCTTGCCTCACAGAGAGGCTCAGACTCAGTGGATGAGTATATTTAAGCTGTAAAAACTAAGGCGGACATTTTTGTGGGAAGCTGAAAACACATCTAATTTTGAAGGGGAAAATGTCCGCTTGTAGCCATAGTTTCCCTGCAGCTTAAAGATGGGGATCAGGATGTTGGGGGCCAATCGGGGACCGGGCTGGCCAGGGTGGGGACAATCGGGACCCAGATCAGGCTGGTTGGCTGCCACAGTTCATGTCATAGCCACCAGTCATTCTGGTCATTCTGCCAGAGAGATAATGGGCTTCTTGTTTTCCCTTCAAGGAGGGAGTTTAATCTGAGTGGCTTGTCCAGGGTGTTTCTAGGGAGTCTGAATTTTAAAAAAAAAACACAACATTTTTTTTCCCTATTATCATCCCTCTGGCCAGAAATGTTAGTTTTCATAGACTTTTTCCAGCATGGTTTCAGATAACATTACATAAATATTTTAGAGAGATTGTGCCAGGGAATGTAGACATCTTCATCTTCAATCTTTATCTTTACAAATAATACTAACAAGAGCTAACCTTTCCCTTTTTTAAAAAAAAGTATGTTTTTATTGATATTCGAGAGAGAGGAAGGGGAGAGAGAGAGAGAGAGAGAGAGAAGCATCAATGTTGAGAGAGAATCATTGATCAGCTGCCTCCTGCATGCCCCCCAATGAGGATCAAGCCTGCGACCTGGACATGTGCCCTGACCGAGAATTGTACCATGACCTCCTGGTTTATGGGTCGACGCTCAAGCACTGAGCCACACCAGCTGCGCGAGCTGACCTTTTCTAAGCAGGAACTGTTGCTTTTCCATGCATTCGATTACTCAATCTGCACACTTTATGAGCTGAGTTTATTACCCCCATTAAATAGATGAGG
>NW_005871857.1:100573-101564 GCF_000147115.1 Myotis lucifugus
TCCCCTGGGTGGCAGGCACCACGGTGCTGCTGGGGTGCCGGCCACGAGGGGCGGGCGAAGGCTTGCAGTGCCCTGTGGGCAGCTCCCTGGCCTGGAAATCCGGCTCTGACCGGACAGGGATCCAATTGCCCCCTTCCCATTGGGATAGCCGTTGTCCTGGTCCCGTTTATGACAGACTGTCCTTTCGCACTGATGGGCATGACTGTCTTCCACGCAACACAGTGGAGATGCGTGTTTGACAAGTAATGAAAGCACAGGCTAACCGGTGGCGGTTTCTCTCTTATCTTGGATCCTTTTTCCTCCCTGACAGCTGCCGGGAGCAGGTCTGCTGGGTGGAACATTTAACGGGGAGCGGGATGCCAGGCTCCCTTTGGTTTAGGCAGCCCTGGTCTCTAGGAGTAATTGCCCTGGGTCTCCCCCTTCCCTTGGCTGGGGGGCACCCCCTCCTTTCCACAGGGAAGGGAGAGAATACCCTCTCTCCCCACCTCCCATGCCTCAGTCGTTTTCCTGATGGGGGTAAGGAGGCAGTATGTGTGAGTTCAGTACTGGTTTGTGATTGGCACTAAGCCCTGAGGAGCGGTGGCTGCCCCACCTGCTAGTGGCAGCCTAGTCACATTTAGATCTTCTGTGCATTTGGCTCCTTTTTCTTTGTGGTATGTGGTGTGAGGAAGAGACCTAAATTTAACTTTCCCACAGAGGCAGTCCATTGTCTCAGCAGTATTTGTCGAAAATGGTTTACTCTTCAAGCTACTTTAACAGATACACATTTCTTTCTATGGGAATCTGCCTCCACTGGCCCCTAAACTTAATTTTACCCCCGATATGTTTGCCCATCAGAGTGAACTGTTCCTTCCAGTCAAGCTTCACTGGAGGAGGGGCTGTGTTCATTGATGCATCCTGACTCCCTAGAGCACTACCTGCTCACTACAGGCTCACTACCTGACTCACTACCTGGCTCAGTACCAGGCTCACTACCTGGCTCACTACCAGG
>NW_005871857.1:101901-133361 GCF_000147115.1 Myotis lucifugus
TCAGTACCAGGCTCACTTACCAGGCCTCACTACCTAGGCTCAGTACCAGGCTCACTACCAGGCTCACTACCTGGTTCAGTACCAGGCTCACTACCTGGCTCAGTACCAGGCTCACTACCAGGCTCACTACCAGGCTCAGTACCAGGCTCACTACCTGGCTCAGTACCAGGCTCACTACCAGGCTCAGTACAGGCTCAGTACCAGGCTCACTACCAGGCTCACTCCCTGGCGCAGAGTTGGTTTTCAGTAAATATTTGGTACTTGAATGAGCGAGTTCAGGCTAATGCCCACCAGCTGTGAATCTATCCTGGGGTCCGGAGTCCTCAGAGCTCAACTGGTTTCATATTTTACTGGGACTGGCAAGGTGGGCTTTTCCTGCCCCATAGCACGCGCGCCTCTTGGTCTGTCACTATTCTCTGTGGCAGACGCTTTGGATCATCCCACATCCCTTTACTTGACCTTGGCCTCCGTCAGGTCCCTTAGGTTCCTGGTTTCTGCTTCCTTAAACCTGAGGTACATTTTCCATCCTCCCTATACAGTCGTCCCTCCTCATCGGTGGTTTCACTTTCTGAGGTTTCCGTTGCCTGCCGTCAACTGCAGTCCAGAAATATTATATGGAAAGTTCCAGAAATAAACAAGTCGTAAATTGAGTTGTGTGTGTTCCGAGTAGCATGATGAACCCTCTCGCCATTTTGCTCAGCCCCACCCAGGACATCACTGACCCCTCTGTCCAGGTAGATGTCTCACCCATAAGTCATTCAGTGGCTGCCACGGTCATCAGGTGGACTGTGGCGGTGTCACGGTGCCTGTGGGCAAGTCACCCTGACTTTATAACGGCCCAAAGCGCAAGAGTAGTGATGCTGGCAAGTGGATATGACAGAGAGAAGCTGTAAAGGGAAAATGTGGAAGTTCTCCACTTTATAAGTAAAGAAAAAAATCATATGCTGAGGTTGCTAAAGTCCACGGTAAGAA
This sequence comes from Myotis lucifugus, assembly GCF_000147115.1. Taxonomy (NCBI): domain Eukaryota; kingdom Metazoa; phylum Chordata; class Mammalia; order Chiroptera; family Vespertilionidae; genus Myotis; species Myotis lucifugus. The sequence goes on from NW_005871857.1 coordinate 102,874, forward strand.
TGAGTCTTCTCTCCATGAAATGGCTTAGTTTATAAGTTAAAGTTAAACTTTATTGTAGGTTTTTATGTCGAGGAGAAAACAGTATATCTTGCCCTGACCGGTTTGGCTCAGTGGATAGAGCGTCGGCCTGCGGACTCAAGGGTCCCAGGTTCGATTCCGGTCAAGGGCATGTACCTTGGTTGCGGGCACATCCCCAGTGGGAGGTGTGCAGGAGGCAGCTGATCGATGTTTCTCTCTCATCGATGTTTCTAACTCGCTATCCCTCTCCCTTCCTCTCTGTAAAAAAATCTATAAAATATATTTTTTAAAAAAAGAAAACAGTATATCTTCAGTTTAGCACCATCTGTGGTTTCAGGCCTCCAGTGGGCGGTCTTGGAGGCAATCCCCACAGAGAAGGGGGGCCTACTGTGTCTGCATTTTAGTGCAGGCCATTTTTCTCTTTCCTTCGTTATCTTGTGTGATATTTGATATAAGCAGGAGAATATGTGTAACATAATCAGTTATGAGGTACAACTCCCTGCACACCTATGAAGCCACCTCCTACCTGACAGCATGACCTGCACCAGCTCCACAGCAGGTGCTCCTCCCTGGCCCACACCTTGCCTCCAGGTAATTCTAGCCTGAAGTTGGGGTTTCTCATCCTCTCACTCTGGTTTTCTTTCCAAATGTAGGCTTATTGCACATATAGATAATCCCCAACACGCACTAGGTAGGCTTCTTATTGAGCTTTATAAGAATGATTTCACACTTTGTGAATTCAGTTTGAATTTTCCATTCAACATTTATGCTTCTAAGGTTCATCTCTATTGTTGTGTGTGGCTGTGGTTCATCAATTTTATTAGTGACCACAGCGACATCGTGTTGTGTAACAGACCGTGATTTGTCTGGTCTCCTGTTGATACTTGTTTAGATTGTTTTCCGTTTCTTGTTTTATTTTGCTATTTTGGACAAGATTGCAATAAACATTGTTGTTTATGCCTCTTTGTCCACCTACATGTATGAAGCTTCTCTAGGTACTAGACCAAAGGAGTGGACTTTCTGGGTGGAAGGCTATGCAACAGTTCAGCTCTAAAAGGAAATGCCAAAGTGTTTGTCAAAGTGGTCTGTTTATACGCATGCCCCTAAAGCAGCGATTTTCACCCTGTGTGCCGCAAGAATCGGTAAAACATGGAATACCTGACTACTTAGTCAGGGGCACTGATGTCTTTTCCCTTAGATTGTCAAATTAAAAAATGGTAATAGCCAACACAATAATAGCAATACCAATAAAATAAAAAGTTTTTATCCCATTGAAAAACTTACAGCTCTGAATTTATAAACATATTCTCCTATATTGTCCTTTGAAGAATTTAAATGCATGTGGAATTCGCATTTAAGATAAATGTGGAATTAATTTTTGTGTGCATGGTCTGAAGTAGGGCTGCAGTGTGAATGAATCAAAATCATACCTATTTTAGTAATTATGTGTGCCATGAGATGGAACAGGTTGAAAAATGGCTGCACTAAAGTATACAATTCCATTGGTCCCTATCCTCTCCAACACTTGCCATTATGAGATGTGTTACTTTTTCCCTTTTCAGATGTAAAACTATATCTCCTTTCCATTGTAATTTGCATTTTCCCAAGAAAATAGTTGCGGATTGTTTTATGTGCTTATTGACCATTCACGGTTCCTTTTCTGCGAATGTCTCTTTTTGCCCATTTTTCTGTTGGGTTGAGTTTTTCCTATTGGATCAAAGTTCTTCATATATTTTGGATCCAAATTCATCATCGGTTACAAGTATTGCCTATATTTTCTCCCAGTTTGTGGCTTGACTTTCTACTTTCTTCACGGTGTCTTTATTAACAGAAGTTTTAATTGCAATGAAGTTGAATTTATCAACCTTTTCTACTGTAATTAGAATTTTTATCTTGTTGAAAAACTTACAGCTCTACACTGAATTTACAAACAGATTCTCCTATACTGTCTGTTGAGGAATTTAAAATGCACGTGGAATTCGCATTTAAGATGCACGTGGAATTAATTTTTGTGCCTATGCCATGAAGTAGGGCTCCAGTGTGATTTTTTTCATATAGGAAAAACAATTATCCTGGAAGAGCATATATTTAGATTGAGTATATTTACACTGTGTATTGCTAGGAGAGGAAAGCGTACAATATAACAGAATATATGGTATTTCAAAAGCATAAAACACAATCTCTGTAGTAATGAGTCTATGTACAAAACTTAAAGAAAAGGTATTGGAAGGACCTACGCCAAAATACCGACAGAGATTCTCTTCGGATGGTGGGATCATTGGTGACTTTGTGTATTTCGTTGTTGTTCTTCTCTGTATTTCCTAAATTCTCTTTATTGAGCACGGATTTGGTTTTGTTTAAAAAAAAAGAAACCACAGCATTGAGAAATAAGGTAGTGTCTATAGATGGCAATGCAGTGTCCGCACACCTTAAAGATAAATCGTGTTGGAAAGAGAAACCATGAATTGAAATCTTCCAACGGAACCTTTTTTAAAAGCCCCTCTATCGCTGGGGGTGGGGTGGGGGGACACGATGTGAGTTATGCCGTCAGCCTCAGTAAAAGGTGGAGAAGGGCGGCATTCTGAAACCTGAGGGTCCTGCAAACAGTTACATGAAACGCCTCTCCCCTGAGCCGTTTGCCCTAAGGCATGTGCGGCTCCTTGGAGAACAGGGTGTCGTTGGTGACGGAATCATTTCTTCTTTCCCAACAGCAGATAATGAAAAGACTCATAAAGCGGTATGTTTTGAAAGCGCAAGTAGACAAAGAGAATGACGAGGTGAACGAAGGTGAGCATCCCCAAACCGAGAAACATCCTTTTACAAGTAACTGCACGGACCTGGGAAACTGCATAGCGAAGGATCCTTTAAAAATCCAACCTCAGGGAACAGTTGGGGTCCTTCCGAGACTGGCAGGAGAATCTTACGTTACATTTCTAAAATTCTGTCTTTTTAAAGAAACAGTTTTTAACATGTCAGTCAGCGACCATTTATCTCTACTCCAGTGATGGCGAACCTATGACACGCGTGTCAGAGGTGACACGTGAACTCATTTTTTTGGTTGATTTTTCTTTGTTAAATGGCATTTAAATATATAAAACAAATATCAAAAATATAAATCTTGGTTTTACTATGGTTGCAAATATCAAAAATTTCTATATGTGATACGGCACCAGAGATAAGCTAGGGTATTTCAAAATGCTGGCACGCCGAGCTCAAAAGGTTTGCCGTCACTGCTACTCCAAAGCCCTGATTCTTGGCATGTGAAGACTGCTGTCTGTCTTTTAATTTCCTATTAACGTAAGATGGTCAGGAATTTCATTCAGTGAGTTCACACGAGGGTTAACATTTCCCCGGTGATGCAGGTGAAATAATGGCTGCCGGAGACAGAACCCACACTTCTCCAGACAAACTTTATTTTTTTGTCCAGAGAGAAACCTCTAGCCCATTTTTCCCGTCTGGTTTTCTCTTGCCTTCCACCTTTCTCCGTGGCCCCTTACTTCAAAAGGCCTATTTTTCCAGGTAAATCCTAGGCAGGGCATCCGTTGTGAACTATACGTAAAAGTTTTCATCAAAGGCAGGGGTGTAGGCCAATGCACCTGCTCGGAGTTGAAAAGAAACCGACCTGGAGAAATAAGTTCAAAACTATGGTTTACAACACCAATCAGATGCCAATAGACCTTTTGGCCCTGTTAAGAGAAAAAAGAGCTAAAAACTCAACAAAACTGTTGCTGAGCTTTGAAACCAGTATTTGATTAAGGCAAGGAAACCCTTGCAAATCTCAGTCAATCCAGCGGAGTGCGTCTGTAGAGAAGAAATCTGTAGAGACGTGAGTGACAGCCAGCAAACTTCCAGGCGCGGGGACAGTGGGAAGGAGACAGACCCGGAGTGGGACATCTGATCGGTTCCGTCACTCCCTGAAAACAAAGCACAGCTCAGTGCTGGGGAACGTGGTTGGCCAGGGCAGCGTCAGAAACAAGGAGCCACCTCCCACAGCCTGCACCACGGAGGAACCTGGATGAACGAGAATCGGCGTTTTGAACAAAGTTCTAACTAAGAAAGTGCATCACGTATTGTAACCACCTCCTGTTATAAACGAGGAAACTAAAGCCAAAAGAGGTCGGGTAATTTGTTTCCCAATTCAGAGTTGGCAGACTGAATACACTTAGTGTTCAGTACCCCGTAACCCAGAAACAAGGGACAAGGATACTGTAGGGAGGCGATGGTGGGCTTAGGGGCCACATATGACACTGAAGGGTGTGAGAATCGGTTTCCTCCACCAAAGTCTGCCTGGGTTTCCGATTAGATCAGCTTCTTCCCTCTGGGCTGCTGGATACTAAAAGGAAGAATCACTTTTTTTTTTTCTGCCACAAAGGAACCTGAAAATGCCTTGTGTGTATTCTTGGGGAAGAGTTAGAATTCCTAAACAATGAAAAGGGTCTGACCTTTATATAATGAAAGAATGTAGAAATGATACTTTACAAACAGCATAAAGATACCAGGAAAGACCAGGAAAGGTAGGTTTGACATGTGATTCTCCTAAAAGCTGTTAAAGTGCCAGTGATTTGAAGAATCATTTCTTGGATTCAAGATAAATTCCTGCTTCAAAGTTCACCTTTCAAGACCAAGGGCTTACCTCCATTCCGATCATTTGCAAGAGAATCAGTTTTTCGTCGCAATGGACATATGCGCCAAATACTGCCATGCTGAGTTCTGGGAATAGTTGTGTGTGTTTTATTTAATTTTTTAAAAATATATTTTATTGATTTTTTTACAGAGAGGAAGGGAGAGGGATAGAGAATTAGAAACATCGATGAGAGAGAAACATCGATCAGCTGCCTCCTGCACACCCCCCACTGGGGATGTGCCTGCAACCAAGATACATGCCCTTGACCGGAATCGAACCTGGGACCCTTCAGTCCGCAGGCCGACGCTCTATCCACTAAGCCAAACCGGTTAAGGTGGAATAGTTGTGTTTTAATCGCCAAAAAAATCTGCTGTGGAGGCGCCCGTGATGTCCACACAGCCAGTGGCGTCCCGGCCGAACCCCTTAATTCGCCGTTGCTCCTCGCTTGCTTACATGTCCGCCCTCTGTGCACCACAGACTAATCTGTCTGTTCCTTGATTCCACGTTCGTTGCCACTGCTTTCCTTGATAAACACGCTCTTTCTTCTTCCTCCCTTCCCCTTGCTTCAAACTTGACCTAAATTCACTTCTCCCATGTCTTTGCCTGTTACATAGACTGAGTCATTGTTAGGAACCTTTTGTTTTGCTAGGATTCCCTTCCACACTAGCCACGGGGGAGGATCTCTGTAGGTGCCACCCTGCATGGCTGAGGGACCCAAGAGCCTCCTGCAGACAGGAAGGAGGCCCCTGCCTGTAGGTCCGATGACAGGGAAGCCACCCTGCTTTCAGCGTTGGCTGAGCCACAGGACGATACTTGCACTGGGCTTTCCTATTAAAAACCTAGCTGGACAGCTTTTATAGCTACTTACAAAGGTCATCATATTTTTAAAGACAGGCATTTCTTAAAGGGAAAAATCTATTTTGGTGATGTGAGGGGGCCGATGTATTTATAGCGCAGGCATTTCACTCTGTGTCCTCTTCTAAATCCAAAGAGGAAATGACCGATTCTGTGTTTCTTTGATGCCAATACTTCAGGTGAATTGAAAGAAATCAAGCAGGACATCTCCAGCCTTCGTTACGAGCTGCTGGAGGACAAGAGCCAGGCGACCGAGGAGCTGGCCGTTCTCATTCATAAGCTCAGTGAGAAGCTGAGCCCCAGCTCGCCGCGGTGTGAGTGAGCGGAGCCGGGACGGCGGCTTGGACTACAGCGCACATGTGGGCAATAATATTCCCAAGGATGAAGTACTTGAAAAACCACGGTGTACATTTTCTAGTGTGAACTGCCTTTATCATGTGAATCTTTGAGAGGGAGGTCTTCGCGATTTTACTGTTTCATCCCCTGTAAATGGTCTTCATTCGCCTTGTCTGCCTTGATGTGACAAACAATGGCACGGCCTTGTACGGAAAGGCCCGATTGCCGCCATTCTTGTCCATTTTAGAATGAACTCCACTACATCTTTGCACTCTCTGGGGGCCTCCAAGAGACTCTAAGTAAGCTCCTTGGGGACAGGGACTATGTCTTATTCATCTTTGTGTCTCCAGCGTCTAGTCCAGTGCCTGGGACAAAGGAGGGAGGTGCGCAGTAAATGTTGAAACCACCTGAACTGAACTGCCACCAAAGTACAGATACAAATAACGGGGCCATCACTACGCAGCACACCTTCTCTTGTCCAAGTGCTGAAGCGGTTTTTTTAAAAATAGAAACTGAAGACAACTCACAAGCAGCCATGACTTGCTCAGATTTTTTTCTTAGAATTTTTGGCATCACTAATAATCCTAGAACCTTCGAGCCCTGAGGAAGAATTTAACAGCGAAATGGGTTCATGGAAAATATCATTATGTTAAAGTTTCATAGAATTGTTCAGAGTAAGTCATTAAAGGCTTTCCTGAAGGATATACTGTATGTTTTCTGTCTTAGATGTCCACTTGTTGTTTCTCAGTCATGTGAATTTAGTCAGCAGGACGGTGGGTTTTTTTAAGGGGGCTCTGGGGGTTGTCGTTTTGTTAGGACCTCCTGACTTCCGCCTCTGCGGTTTGGAGGGCATGCTTAGGGGAAGAAGCAGGGCAGAGCCGCGGCTGGGGACCTGGCGGGGTCTGTCCAAGCATCGCCGGGCGGGTGTCGTTTCCCTGTGAGGCCTCCCTTTGCCCACAGTGCTTGGCATCCTTTTTCTGATCGGAGCATTTCGCTTATACTTTCTACACAAAACAGATTGCGATGTATCTGTTCTCGGCTCATTGTGTAACTGAGCTGAGTACCGGTGATATCTACGGCGCCTCAGGGCTTTAACAGGAGAGGGGATACAGGCCAGTAAGTTCCCTCATCTCTTCACAGACCACGAAACACTCAAATACATTACTCCAGGTAGGTGTGAATGGCTCATAGAGTTACGCTTAAGCTCCTGTTCCATCTGTTCGCATCAAGACTTAGAGGATTACCAATTGTGGCCACAACTCAAAGGTAGTTTTGTAGGCCTTAGACACCAGTTTAATACATGATACTTTAAAATCATTGCTCTCGCACAGCAAGGCTTTCTAGACACGAAGACAAAACGACCGTGAAGCAGAACCACATAAAGCTCTTTACAGATGATTTCTTAATTTCTAATTCTTGGGACAAAAAACATTAAGAAAAGAACTTTATACATTTTTGCTACCACTGTAGACTATTTCACTAACTTTTATGCTATTCTAATAGTACTTTGTCTTAAATGTTTTTCAGACTTGGTGTATTTAATGTTATGCCTCAGAACTGAATAAAATACTGAATTTTTTCATTGTCATATGTTTCTCTACTCTATTACAATACTCTCCGTCTTACAGTGTTGTCTAGGATTCCAAGTGTGGACGTTTTGAATGGAATATTTCGTAATACTCCCATCTGGGGGTTGGGGAAACGTTGAGTGGAAACGTGTCCGATTCAGCTGGAGACATTCAGCCTAGGGTCAGCTAACAGCATTGCTTAAGTCCATGCCTCCCCCAACTGTAGAACTCTCAGCACAGGTTAGACACCTTCCTTTCTGTTACGGCCGAATTGTGTGTTCCCCTCCCCCACCCCAAATTCACTTGCTGAAGTCCTAACCGCCAGGACCTCAGAATGTGACGGAATTTGGAGATGAGGCTTTAGGAGATAATGACATTACAATGAAGTCACTAAAGTAGGGCTGACTCTGATAGGACAGGTGCCCTTATTAGAGGAGGAGGTTAGGACACAGACACAGAGGGAAGACAGGTGAGGTCACAGTTTGAAGATGGCCACGGAGAGATGCCTCGGGAGATTGGCTTGGTTCCCTGCTGACACTCTGCTCTTGTACTCCTAAGCCAGTGAGATCCTGTGAGAAAATGAATTTCTGTTGCTGAAGCCACCCAGCTGGCGGTAATTTGTTATGGGGGCCCTATCTTTCTAATACTCCTTCCAATCCCCTAAATTCTATACAATTCTGTCTTAGCCTAGCTCCTCTATGTCTGTTTTTCAACTTCTAAAATTTATCTGTATTTTTGTTGAGTCTAAATTAATATGGATTTTCCCAAATTGTTACAGAGCAAACCCATCTCAAGGCATTACTGTTTATTTTAATGTGGTTATATTGGCCTCAGAAAAAAGAATTATCTGGAGCAGCTTGGAACCTGGGCAAAACCTCAGATCCTTCTGTTAGAAATGATTTATCTTCCTAAGAAGCACCCCTTCTCAGGGCTTTAATTATATACATATTTGCCCTAGCTGGTTTGGCTCAGTGGACAGAGCATCAGCCTTCCGACTGAAGGGTGCTGGGTTCAATTCTGGTCAATTTTTTTTTATTGATTTCAGAGAGGAAGGGAGAGGAAGAGATGGAAGCATCAATGATGTGAGATAATCATTGATCAGCTGCCTCCTGCATACCCCACACTGGGGATCAAGCCCACAACCTGGGCATATGCCCTGACTGAGAATTGAACGGTGACCTCCAACTTCATAGGTCAACGCTCAACCACTGAGCAACACTGGTCAGGCTCAGGGGTTTAATTCTTGGTCCACAATCATTGTGCTCTCTTCCCTAGCAAACCACAGAAACTAGGAAAGGTACAGTATCTCATTCACTGACAGTATTTCTGTAGGCGGAGCATACAGTGTGCACTAAGGAGGGACTGATGGACAGGAGTCAAGGAATGTCAGCTTTGGGTCAGATCCTGGGTCACCATAGGTCAGCAGCAGTTTCAGGGTCCCTGTGGCCTTTTCAGGAGGTCTGTGATTTTGAAACTGTATCTTCATAACACTGAAATGTTATTTGCCTCTTTCACTGTGTTGACATTTGCACTGATGGTACAAAAGCCTTGGAGGTTAATACTGCCGGTTCTTAAGCATGAGTCAAAGCAGTGGCTTCAAACTGTAGCAGTAATCTCGTACTCATCACGCCCACATTGTCAGGAAACAAGCGCTACCTATAAAAATGTGTGTTAGGAAGCAGTAAAAATTGTTAATTTTAAGTCTTTACTTTTGAGTGTCTCTGTATTCTGGGTGATGATATGGGCAATATGCATACATCGTTTCTACTGAATACCAAAGTACATCAGTTCTCTCAAGGAAAGGCACTGGTGTGATTATACTTGGGTTGCTAGCTGAACTCCTGTTTTGTTTTGTTTTTTCATGGAACATTATTTTTGAAAGCACAATTAACAAATTATTATTTGGATTTGGATATTTGGCATTCAATTCACTTTCTTGTGAATTGAAGAAGTGAACCTATCGTTTCAAGGAAAACAATGGATATGTTACCAATGCTTAAATTGGAGCCTTTACGCACAAATTAGAGTTTGGCAAAATTTGTATCCACCATCTGAGGTTGACAGCTTTCTAATACTTAAAATATTTTCTGATGAAATCCGTGGTGATATTAACAAATGGGATTTTTGAATGTTGTATGATGAAGCCACATTGCAACCAACTTTTCAAAAACTACCACTTCTTGGGATTGGATCAAATTTTCTTCATATACTTAAAAAACCACACACATGTATACCAATAGATTGAACGCAGCAGTAGAATTGGGACTCCCTTACTTACTATCCTGGTGGACAGTAAATAGATTTGCAAAACACTTTCATTAAAATATTTAATGATTTTATTTTTAAGCATATTTTTTTAAAGTTTCAGTTCTCATTTCTAATACGGTAAATATCAGTAGGTAACATATAAACAAAAGGTCTGTGGGGCCCTCAAAAGTTTGTAAGAATATTGTAAAGGGATCCTAAGGCCAAAAGCTTGAGAACTGCTGCGGTAGGCTAACGCCTATAACGGTGAAAATTCGGTGAAAATAACGGTGAAAATAACGGTGAAAATTCGCTGAGGGACCCTTTCCAATGCGGGAGAAAGAGGCCGGAATGTAGGCGTCTCCGCATCAATCCTTTTCGTTCAAAAAAGACTCAACAAGTGCAGCTCAGGGCAGCGGCGGGGTGGAGCCAAGACGGCGTCCCGGTCTCCCTGGAAACCACCTCCCGCGCTCCGTCCCTCTGCTCCTCTGATTGGAGCAGGTCGAAAAGGGGCGTGGCTTTCCTTCGTCCGCGGCCCCCTCGCAGGAACGTGTTGACGTCACACCGGACGCCGTCGCCCCGAGGCCCGCGGTTGCATCCCCCGCTGCGGCCGCTGCGCTGGGGTCGCCCTCCGAGGGCCGCGCGCTGAGCGGTTGAGCTGTTTCCCCTCCGAGGCCCGGGGTCCGGCATCTGTCCGTCCGGTCCCGGCCCGGCGCTGCCCGCCGCGTCCCCGCCGCCGCCATGGACCTGCATTTGCACCGAGCGGATTACGTGCAGGTGACCCCGAGGGGCGGGGCGGGGCGGGGCGGGGCGGCGGTGGGCCCGGCTCCCGGAGGCCGCGCTCGGTCCTCCACTTCCACGTCCGCGCGCGGGAGCAGGGCCGGTGGCGACTGCGGGGCGGGGCGCTGCCCTCGGGGCGCCCTCCTCCCGGGCAGCTCCGGCTCGTCCGCGACGGTCCACGGCGCCCGGGAAGGACGCCGGCGCCTCGGGCTCCGACGCGCCCCCCGATCGCTCTGACCCCGAGTCCCCGGCTCCCCGTCCCCTCCCCGGAGCGCCCCTGCGCCCAGACCGCAACCGAGTTCCGATCCCCGTGGACATTCGCATGGTCCTGGGACGGAGGAGGGTCCGGGGCTCGGCCAGCGCGTCGGGCCGGGGTGCACGGGTGGCCGGTCACCTGCCAGGGCGCTGTGCTGGCGCCCCCACCGGCTCCCGCCCGCCTCCCGCTGTCACCGCGCCCTGCTTTGCTCATCAAATTAAACGCCTCTGGAATAGTCCCATTTCTGTCTCCATCGCCCCCCTTTGCTCGGTACTAGAAAGGGGGCTCCCAGCCTCCAGCCCCACCTCCCCCACCTCCTGGCCGTCCTTCACGTCCCTTCCTAGACTGATGTTTCAAAGTCCAAATCCAAGGACATGCTTTTTTAAAAATATATTTTTATTTTATTGATTTTTTTACAGAGAGGAAGGGAGAGGGATAGAGAGTTAGAAACATCGATGAGAGAGAAACATCGATCAGCTGCCTCCTGCACATCTCCTACTGGGGATGTGCCGGCAACCCAGGCACGTGCCCTTGACCGGAATCGAACCTGGGACCCTTCAGTCCGCAGGCCGACGTTCTATGCACTGAGCCAAACCGGCTAGGGCCCAAGTACCTGCTCTTAAACGGTAATGCCACTCCCTGGCCTGCAGAATAACACTGTAGACGTGCACTGCCTGGGAATGCCTTCTGGGCTGGCTGTTTTCTCCAGCTGGTCTCTGGTCCTCCTCCACGCGCTCGCAGTGCACGGCTGTGCCAGTTCCCCGGGGGACGAGCCATTTTTCCTCTTCTGTCCCTTTTGTAAAACCATCTTCAGCATCAGTTTTATCGGACATCATGGCCATCAGGATATTCGGTGTTTTAGCAAAAATCTTCTTTGTTGCCTTTTTAATAATTACTCTGTGTCCAATAAAGATTTTTTAAAATTCCTTTACCAAAAAAAAAAAAAAAAAACAACAAACTTCTTTAACAACTGTATGAACTTGTTAAAAGAGGCTTCTAGAAATATTTTTTCATGAAGTAGCTTGCCAGGAAGGTCACAATTTTTTATTTTTTTTTATTTTTGGCTTGACAGCATACATTTTGACAAAGGTAAATTTTATTGTTTGCGGGTTGTTTCCTGTCTTCTGACTTTTGTGACATAGTTCATTAGATAACAAGTTCATCGCTGATAGTAATAATTACCTTGTATCACGAATGATTGCAGCGAAAAATAAAACTCACTGTGGGCTTCCCCTGCCGGTCCTGCTAATTTCTGATGTAGTGACTGAGAGGACGGCTGGGAGAGGACATTCACTGGGTGCTGCTGTGTTTCCAGGTGGGAGTGACATCTCAGAAGACCATGAAGCTGCTTCCGGCCACCAGAGGCAGCGCCACACAAAAGGTACATGCGATTTCTGCACGTCTCCTCAGCTGCAGCAGAGGAGGGGTTTGTGTTTCCTTCCTTAGCAACGAGCTATGCTTTTTACGGTGCAAATGTGAGAGTGGCAATGATAGATACCAAGTGACATTTACAAACAGTCATGTTCTAGAACATTATAATCTTACTAGTGACCCAGTGCATGGATTCGTGCACATTGAAAGGAAATTAATTAGAAGGTGGCTGGTGGGGCAGGACTGGGCGAGATGGGCCGGACACGCCCTGGAGCCAACCTCCCGCAGTCCCTCCCCAGCATCTGCAGAGTGAGCGGGGTCCCTCCGGCAGGTGGGGTCCCTGGGCCTGGCCTGTGGGGATCCGGCCACACTGGCTCTCTGACATCCCCCAAGGGGTCCCAGAGTGTGAGAGGGCACTCTGCAAAGTTGCTGTGGTACAGGGTGTGGAACGCAAACGCAAACCAGACTCGGGGCGACAGTGCCCCAGCAACAACATAACCCACGGCCGAAGGTGGAATTGTGCGGCCCCGGGAGGAATCGGGTTCCCTCCTCTTTGGTTTCGGGGTGCATCACCTGAGAACTGCCACTGCCAAGTCACTGCAGCTCCTGCATTGAGCGTCTGCCCCCTGGTGGTCAGTGTGCATCCTAGCGGCCAGTTGGTCGGTCGGACACTTAGCATATTAGCCTTTTATATATATAGATTATGCACAATTAGTAAATAGTATAAGCAAACTTATTAAAATCGTATTCTGTTTTTCTGGAAATAATTTATTCATATACTTATGTGTACCAGGTTGTGTATGTGTCTGCCAGGGTAACACATTTTATTGTAGAATATCAAACATCACATTTGGCCCTGGCCGGTGTGGTTTAGTTGGTTGAACGTTGCCCCGTGCACCTAAAGGTCCCTGGTTCACAGCAGGTCAATGTTTCTCTCTCTCTCTCCTTCCTCTCTCTAAAAATCAGTTAAAAAATACAACATGTCGCATGTATTAGTGTTGCTGGTCTCATCAGAAAAGTTAAGAATTCTGAAGCTGTCAGTCTCACAGTGGCAGATACAAGTTTTCCAAAATACAGGCAGTCCTCGGGTTACGTCGGACTCGACATATGTTGTTTCTTGGTTACTTCGCCATCTCCCATTTAGAGTATTTATATAAAAAAAAAGTTCTATCATTTCGACATATGTACATATGTGCTTTATGTTATTTATTTACCACAAGTAAATGTCAGGAATTGTTATCTTTTAAAATTTTTTTACTGTTTCACTTCATTACTGCTGTGTATGTGCTCCATGTGAGTGACGTAGGTGCTTACGTAGGTGGGTTCTGACTTACAGCGAAAATCGCATTGCGTTGCCGTAGGAACGGATCTCCGACGTCACCGAGGACCTACTGTACTGATTTTCACTTGAAAGCTCAGACTTTACCATATTAGCAAATACTGTCAGTGGTTTTCCTTTGAAATAATAAGCTCAGTTCCTCCAGTTTTTTCTTAAAGTCCACGAAATACTCATGTGTTAACAGCAGTAGTTGCTGGTTATTCCTTTCATTGTTAAAAATGTTTCTTGAAAAAAATGGATAGTGTCGCTCATCACTCAGACAATGACACAAGTGCTTGTTGGGTATACAGCAGACGTGCTTAATGCACACTTCCTATTTTTTTCACACTAAATATTAAAAAGACATGTATTCAAGGGTCAAGATTTAATAAGATTAATAATTTTTATTGCTTCATCAAGGACATTCTTACATGAAACTAGATTGTTTTTCACTTAACTCTCACTTGATGATGAAGATTACAGGTTACTGATTGTTTGGTGTCATTGTTTTATTTCTGGTCAGATACCGTTAACTTTGCCCATCAATTCTGTATCATCATTGCAAATACCAACCTAATAAAAAGGAAAATAAAGTCTTTCTTAGAAAAATGTGTTGACTGGGCAGATTCCCTAAAAGGTTCTCGTTGACTTCCATATGTCTAGGAACCCATTTTGGCAATCCCTGTAATAGATTGTTTTACAAATTATTGCGTAGTGTATTGTCAAAAAATCAAAACCTTAACTATGTGTTTTTTCAACTTTTCAAAGATCAATGAATCTGGAAATGTGAACATAATTATTTGTGAATGCTCATTGTTCTAGGGAGAAAGTCCACAATTTTCATCAGATACACAAGGGGGTTTGTGATCCCCTGTAGAAAGTTAAGAATCAGTGGCCTAAGAACAAAGTCTGCACAATATCAATGTTATTATATTTGAGACTTGTTTTATATCCTAATAGTAGGCCAATTTTGTGCTTGAAAAGAACATTTATACTTTGATTCTTGGGATGAGTGGCTTATTTACACACACACACACACACACACATATATATATATACTAGAGGCCCAGTGCACGAAATTCATGCACGGGTAGGGTCCCTATGCCTGGCCGGTGATCAGGATCGATCTGTGGGGTGACCAGCGGGGTGATCGGGACCCCTGCTCGCACCCACCTTAGCTGGCTTGGCGCTGCCCAGTCACCAGCCCTCCCCCTCCCCCGCTGCCAGTGTGTCAGGGTTTGTGGGCTGGGGGCAGCTCCTGTGTTGAGCATCTGCCCCCTGGTGGTCAGTGCATGTCATAGCAACCCACAGGTCGTTCCACTGTTCGGTTGATTTGCATATTAGGGTTTTATTATATAGGATGTTTATATATTAGATCAAAGATAATTGTTTTTCTAATCTATTTCTTTTGTCTTCTTGATCAATTTCTGAGAAAGAGATGTTAAAGTCTCCCTTTCTGTTTATTTCAGAGTAATTCATTGGCAACTTTGGATAATCGATCATTGTTAAAGCTGGGTGATGGATACATGGGAATTCATTATGATATTCTGTGTACATTTTCATATGTTAAAAGTTTTCCATTAAACAAGTTTAAAAATATCAAATCAGTCATTTTGATAATTATTTGGTAAATTTTGAAAATTAATCTTAAAATGTTCTTATGCTTCAGTTAAGAAAAAAAGAAATGACCTCCCTGCCATCCCTGTCCCTGTTCTCTTGTGCGTTTACATTGTAGGAGCAGAACATACGAGCACCTCCGTCCATAACCACTCTCCATGGCCTTCAGTTACCTTCTTCTATAATTCTTGGGAGGATTAATTTTTGAGGGGGTGTCCTAGATTTTCTGATTTCTGCTTTTAAAATCACAATTTATATATTGAGAATATTGTTGTCTCCACATATAGTTAATAGGGTATAATAATAATTGTAGATTCTCTTCCATCTATTACAGGTGGTTATTGGAGATCATGAAGGGGTAGTTTTGTGCTTTGGCATGAAGAAAGGAGAAGCAGTGGTATGTACAGCATTTTTAGGGGAAAACAAGAATTTCTAAAAGAGAAACACACCACTTATTGCATAATCCTAGGTTAAAAGTTTTCTAAAATTCAGTGAAAAATGGGTTGTGCGGGAAATAGTTATATGAAGTACGAGGCTACAGACAGCACAAGAGCCATTTGCCCGCTATTTGTGAAACACCTTTGGCAGCCTACGGTGATTTATCAGTTTTGTGTGCTGAGTAGCAAATTACCTCAAACTTAGGGGCTTAACACATGTTTATTATCTCAGTTTCTCTGGGCCAGGAATCTGGGCTCAAATTTTCACATGGCTGCAATGGAGATGCCAGTCATGCCCTATTCCCTTCCGGAGCTCAAAATCCTGTTCTAAACTCACATGGTTTTCGGCAGAATTCAGATCCTTGCTGTTGAAGGACTGAGGTCCCCACTTACTGCTGTCTGTAAGCCAGGGTGGGTCTCGGCTTCTGGAGCCCCCACAGTTCCTTGCTGGGTGGTTCTCTCCCAGGCCCTCTCACAGCATTGTGACCTGCTCGGACCAGCAGGAAAACCTGCCAGGTCTCTAAGACGCAGGCTCACATAGCACAGTGTTCCGTGGAGGTGACTGTCCCTCACCTTTGCCACTCCATGTAACCTAATCAAGGAAGTGGTTATTACAGCATCATAGCCACAGATCATAATTTACAAGGAATGGGTTTGAGATGGGAACTCTAATATTCGTTATACTTTATATGGGATTTACAAAAAGATAAAGGAAGTGAAAACCATCAGAAAATTAATATTTCCATTATTCGTATATCCTCTCATATTTTATTTTTATTATTATTATTATTTAAATCCTCACCTGAGGATATTTTTCCATTGATTTTTAGAAAGAGAGGAAGAGAGAGGGAAAGACAGAGAGAAATATCGACGTGAGAGAAACACATTGATTGGTTGCCTCCTGCACTTGCCCCGACCGGGGCCTGGGCCAGGGAGGAGCCTGCAACCAAGGTCCGTGCCCTTGATCAGAATCGAACCCGGGACCCTTTGTTCTGTAGGCCGACGCTTTATCCACTGAGCCACACCAGCTAGGGCTTCCTCTCAGATATTTTAAAGTCACAGAAGAGAAGAATCTGATGCCAGGAATAAAATGGAGAATAAGCAGGAAGAAACTAATACCAATGTTGTTTCCCATTCAATAGAGAAGTAGTAAGTGAAGGTTTCCAGTAAATTATGTAGTTATTTATACTACTGACATTTATAAAAATTATAGAGAAACTAGGAGAGGTTAGTTTTAAAAAGAAGATTCAGTGTAACAACATGTCCATTGGAACCAGGGGGGGGAATCTTGTGAAAATGCAGATTCTCATTGTGTAGACCTGGGGTTGGGCCTGAGGTTCTGCATTTTTACAAAGTAGTGATGTAATGCCCCTGTTCAGCGAGCTCTACTCTGAGTTGCAAGGGTTTAGGTTTTAATGATGTCACTGAAATATGTGTGGGAAATTATTCCAGAATTTCAAGATATTTAGCAAAAAACCCAGAAGACCTACTGAAATAAATTTGTTTGTATCTAAAAGTATTTCTATATAGTAGAACTATAGTATTTTTGTAAATTTAAAATGCCAGCTTTTTTACAGTAAAGGAAAATGCTCTTAGTAACTTTGTCTACTTAATTTCACCCCATGATTCCTGCAGGCAGTGTTCAAGACTTTACCGGGGCAGAAGATCGCAAGACTGGAGCTAGGAGGCATTCTTAACACACCCCAGGAGAAAATTTTTGTTGCTGCGGGATCTGAGATTCGAGGTTTCACAAAAAGAGGAAAACAGTTCCTCTCTTTTGAAACAAACCTCACTGAAAGCATTAAAGCTATGTATGTTTATTCTCTTTTTTAATATTTCTTTTTACATTTTTAACATTTTGGAAAGGTGACAAACATTTGATTAAATATCATACCGTAACAGGTTTTCTGGGAAATAAAATTGACTAAAGGTATTTTATTATTCGGAAATTAAATTTGACCTAGAATCAGTATAAAATCAATGGGTTATTGAAATGTTTTCTTGTTAAGGCTTTTATAGTATTTATACATTTATTCTATTTTCTTTTAATATATTTTATTGATTTCAGAATAGGAGGGAGAGGGAGAGAGATAGAAACATCAATGATGAGAGAGAATCATTGATCAGCTGCCTCCTGCACACCCCACACTGGGGATCGAGCCTGACCAGGCATGTGCTCTGACCAAGAATTGAACTGTGACCCCCTGGTTCATAGGTCGATGCTCAACCACTGAGCCATGCCAGCTGGACTACATTTATTTTTGACTGGTTGACTCAGTTATGATTTATAAGCAAGGGATAAAAGAAAAAAGTGGAAGAAATCTCTAGATGTTTAAGTTTCTGTTTCTTTGCTGTGTCTGATAGTTCCCGTTTCAAGGTAGCATCATTTTCTCGGAAGGCTAGCCATCAAAGTTGATGACTACCAATAGGGTATAATTTCAGGTGGATCAGGTAAGACTCTAAGTGAAAAATAGCTTTCAGTGGTTTCCTGATGCAGTTAAAATGTTAGGTTTTGAATCTTGGGAAGGGCTTTAAAGTTCAACTCATCTGTTTCTCAAACCTGCTACTTAGGAGAAGCGCCTAGAAGCCTGAATCAAGAGATTCCTTGCCTGGCCGGCATGGCCAGTGGTTGAGCTTTGATCTATGAACTAGGAGGTTGGGGTTCAATTCCCATCAAGCACATGCCCTGGTTGCCTAGATTGCAGCTCGATCCCCACTAGGGGGCGTGCAGGAGGCAGCCAATCGATGATTCTCTCTCATCATTGATGTTTCTGTCTCCCTCCCTCTCCTTTCCTCTCTGAAATTAATTTTTAAAATATATTTTTAATTAATTAATTAATTATCTTAGAAAGAGCGATTCCTTGTCCTATGTTGTACCTGCAGAATCAGGTACTAGGAGTAGGTTGAAAGAAGACAGTCCTTCATCTGAATCTGATGCAGCCTCGATGTGTCAGCAGCCAGGCCTCGGTTGGAAAAGTACTGGTTCAGTCCAGAGTTCTGCGTATGCACAGCTCTCTGTTCCATGCACGCACATGCCCTGACTTCAGGGCTGCAAAGCCTGAGCTTGGTGAGATTAGATAAGAATTAAACAATGGCAAGTGGAAGTACATTCAGAGCTTTAGCAAAAATATAGTACTTTTGAAATGCTTTTGTAGACAGACATGGCCAATGAGGACTGTGAAATACTACAATCAAAGTAATAAGTAGTTATTAACATGCCTCCACATTTAGAAAGGTATGTGGAGCCCTATCTGGTTTGGCTCAGTGGATAGAGTGTCGGCCTGTGGACTGAAGGGTCCCGGGTTTGATTCCGGTCAAGGGCACATGCCCCGATTGTGGGCTCAATCCCCGGTGGGGGGGGGGGTGCGGGAGGCAGCCAATCAGTGATCCTCTCTCATCATTTTTGTTTCTATCTTTCCCTCTCCCTTCCTCTCTGAAATCAATAAAAATATATTTTTTTAAAAAAGGTATATAGACAGTGTTCCCCCCAATATTTCCAGTACCCACCTGGGACCATGCATAGTTTTTACAATATTACTGACTACCTTCCCTATGCTGTACTTTATATACCCATGGCTATTTTGCAATAAAGAGTCTAGTTTTTATTTTTTTTAATATATTTTTATTGGTTTTAGAGAGGAAGGGAAAAGGAGAGTGAGAAACATCAATGATGAGACACAATCATTGATCGGCTGCTTCCTGCACACTTCCTACTGGGGATTGAGCCTGCAACCCGTGCATGTGCCCTGACCAGGAATCAAACCATGACTTCCTGGTTCATGGATCCATGCTCAACCACTGAGCCACACCAGCTGGGCATTTCTTTTTTAGAGAGAGTGGAAGGGAGCGGGAGAGACAGAGAGAGAAACATCGATATGAGAGAGAGACATTAATTGGTTGCCTTCTGCACACACCCTGACCAGGCCTGCGATTGGACCTGCATTGGAGGCACGTGCCCCTGACTGGAATAGATCCAGGGACCCTTCAGTCCACGGGCTGACACTCAACCATTGAGCCATACTGGCCGGGGCTAGGAGTCTGGTTTTTATTTATTTTATTTTTTTTAATATATTTTATTTATTGTTTACAGAGAAGAAGGGAGAGGGATAGAGAGTTAGGAACATCAATCAGCTGCCTCCTACACATCCCCTACTGGGGATGTGCCCACAACCAAGGTACATGCCCTTGACTGGAATCGAACTTGGGACCCTTTGGTCCGCAGGCCGACGCTCTATCCACTGAGCCAAACCGGTTAGGGCTAGGAGTCAGGTTTTTAAACTGTTTTTACTGGAGTGGCAGAGGTGGATGAAAAGGCTGTTTACTTAATTTTTTAAAAATGATCTGAAAATCCACATATTTATAAGGTTGCTAAGAAAACAAGGTTATAACTTAAAAATATTCAGTAAGGAAATTGACACCTATAAATGGGTTACCACCCCCACTTGCTTTCTGGCTTAATGTTTCCATGTATCTCACTTTTGTCAACGATAGTGATTGCCAAGCAGTACTGTGGACAATGCAATGCAAATATAATACAGATGAATTTCAAATGAAATTACAAATAATAAAAAAAGATGTGAAATTTCATTACGTGGATAGAAATGATAGGCAGCGTCACAAAGTAAGGCCACCTGAGCAATAATTAAAGAAGAGAAAATCAATGAGGATTATTATAGGATAAGGAATAATCTTGGTATCAAAATGTTCTAAGTACACCTTAGAGGTGAATAACTGAATCCTTCAAGTAAAACCTCAGTAGCCCTAACTGGTTTGGCTCAGTGGATAGAGCATCAGCCTGCAGACTGAAGGGTCCCGGCTTCTATTCTAGTCAAGGGCACATGCCCGGGTTGCGGGCTCGAACCCCAGTGTGGGGCGTGCAGGAGGCAGCCGGTCAATGATTCTCTCATCATTGATGTTTCTATCTCCCTCTCCTTCCTCTCTGAAATCAATAAAAATATATTTTTAAAAAATAATTTTTAAGAAAACCTTAGTAACCTCTTTATGATCGCATGGTAATAGCAGGAGTGGAAGATACACACTAGTCGATAAATTTTTTCAAAAAACTTCAGCTGCTCCACTGACAACTGGATTCAGTCTTGCAATTTAGAACATAGTTGTGATTATTGCCTAAACTGTACTCAATATGGTTTGAAATGCACTTGTTTTCATTTCTTTTTTTCAAAATAAAATTCTGATGAAGGCATTTTTCCCACTGTTATCATTTAAAGTAGATTCTCTTCAAATAGCCTTTTCTAGCCTTTTGTAGGTGTTGTAGTAAGAAAGCTAACGCCAGCGTTAAAAACCACCTGAGTTGCAGTCCACTCCACTGCCTGCTAGCTGTGCGCCATGAGGCAAGTTTCTGAACATTTTATTTTCACCTGTGAAGAGGGACGGTCATGGTCCTTATTACACAGTTCGAGGACTGAGCCGACGCGTGTGAATCACTCAGGGCAGTGCTCCCACAGAGTGCGCATTCAAACAGTTACTTTTGGACACATTTTTTATCTTCAGATATGGATGATTGTCATTATCTTGTCTTTTCAGTTTTCAAAATCAGTGCTATGCCAAAAAGCTAGAAATAAGTGGGGAGAGATGAAAAAACCTGTTTAAGTTTGTGATCAAATGATAGTAACGCCGTATAAAGAAGCTTTTATTTTTACATGTGCAAAAAATTAGTTTTTTATGCTTATGCTTTAAAAGATAGATGTTTTAAAGTACTTTCCATGTTCTCAGGCACATATCTGGCTCAGACCTCTTCCTCAGTGCGAGCTACATCTACAGCCATTATTGTGACTGCAAAGACCAGCATTATTACCTTTCCGGGGACAAAATCAATGACGTCATCTGCCTTCCCGTGGAGCGACTGCCGCACCTGACCCCGGTGCTGGCCTGCCAGGACCGGCTTCTCCGCGTGTTACAGGTGGCTAGTATTTGCATCTTTATAATTTTTCATCTTTTAGGTAAATGGATATTGATAAAACCATGTCTACTTAAGGTAAATTATTTTAGTGGTTACTATCATTTTAAATGCCCTACTTAAAATTATATCTGGAAGTTTTTTAAAAAATGTTTTAATTTATAACTAATTTTGTTTACTTGAGGCAAATGTGTTCAGATCTTTGGCAAGTTTTTAGAGAGGCATATATGGAAAAAAGGGTAATTTCCCGCCCCCGCATGACTTTGGGCTAATACAGTCGGAATGGAGTACCTTAACTACAAAAACCCTTCCCAGTTTTTCTTTTCCTTTTTTTTCCTTTTCCCATCACTCTCCCCTCTCCCAACAAATAAAATTAAAGGAGGGAATTGGTTTGGGGAGAGGTTTTGGGCTTTAAAGGGACGTTGAGGTCAGGGTTGTGTCATTGAGTTTCTCCTGTTTGTGACGGTATTGGAACAGAATGAGCACTCAGCAGATGCTGGTTAGACGAGTGAGTGATGGAGGGAAAACTAAAAGCCATAATTGGCTAAAACAACTGCTTGAGGCCATTGTTACCAGTCATGACGGCTAGAACCATGTCAACTATGTCTTCTTGAAAGTAACTTTTCAGCCCTGGCTGATGTGGCCTCGTTGGTTGGGCATCGTCCCGTGCACTGAAAAGTTGCTGGTTCGATTCTGGGTCAGTGCACATGCCCAGGTTGTGGGCTCGATCCCCCGTAGGAGGTAGCAGCCACTCTCACATTGATGTTTCTCTTTCTCCTTCTCCATTCCTCTCTCTCTAAAAATCAATAAAAATATTTTTTAGAAAAGAACGTAATTTTTCAATAAAATACACACACCAAGACCCATAAAATAAAGTTTAAGTGCAAATAACATGTAACAGGTGTATTAATTGGTTCAGAAACAGGTCGATGATAGTGCAGTGAACGAAAGTCGAGCTGTTTATTCCATTCGACCCCTGGGATTTCATAGCCAGGTGGCCATTTCTTGGCACCAGCCCTTTTATAAAAGGGAAAGTTCAGTGGTTCTGTGAGATTTTATTTTTCCCTAAGGTGAATTAAAGTAATGCTGAAGGCTCATTCTAGAGACTGGAGAGATTCATTTCTCCCTCGCCTGTGCTCCCAGATAGGAGTCGTTTGAATAAGGTTTTTTAGGAGCTGGCTGGCATTCGATTAGAGACTGATGTGGCTGAATTCTAGGATTCTGCTATGTTTACAAGAAGAGCTCCATATGCTTATTGGAGAGGGAAAAAAAACCCCAAGGGTTTATGGAAAGCAAAAAGTTGTAGTCTTCCCTCTGCCCTGCACACTTCTCCCTGCTCCCCATCTGCCTTGCTAGGCGGCTGCTGCGCCAGAGGTACCTTTTGTGTTTATATAGTTACTAAGAGGCCCGGTGCACAAAATTTGTGCACTCTGGGAGGAGGGGGATCCCTCAGCCTGGCCTGCACCCTCTCGAAGTCTGAGAGCCCTCGGGGGATGTCCGACTTCTGGCTGAGTGGCGCTCCCTTGTGGGAGTGCACTGACCCCGGGGGGACAGCTCCTGCATTGAGCATCTTCCCCTGGTGGTCAGTGTGCGTCATAGCAACCAGTCATTCCACCATTCCGGTGATTTGCATATTAGCCTTTTATTATATAGGATATGTAGATGTCTGTAAATTTTTTAATGTTATCCTATATAATAAAAGCCTAATATGCTAAGTGTCCGGTCGTCTGTTCAACCAATTAAAGCGTAATATGCTAATGATATGCTAAGGCCACTCAACCACTCACTATGATGTGCACTGACCACCAGGGGGCAGATGCTTCGACTGGTAGGTTAGCTTATTGCTGGGGTCCGGCCGATTGGGACTGAGCGAGATGGGCCGGACATGCCCTGGAGCCCTCCTGTGGTCCCTCCCTGGCTGGTCAACCTCGCATGTCCCTCCCTGATCCCGATCATGCACCCAGTAAGGGTCCCTCAGCCTGGCCTGCACCCTCTCGCAATCCGGGACCCCTCAGGGGATATTGGAGAGCTGGTTTTGGCCAGGCCGAGGGACCCCACTGGTGCATGAATTCGTGCACCAGGCTCTAGTTTTAAATAAAAGCTAAAGCATATGGCTCTCTTGCATATTCTAAATGTATTTAAAATTTTTTCCTCCAATTTGCCAATTTCTTGGTCATGGAGTGATATATCATAGATGTTCTTTCCATGTGAGTATGAGTACTTCTGCCTCATTCTTTATAGTTTCACAAATACTATGCACTTAGTAAAAGCATTCCAAGTGGCAAAATGGAAAAAGAGACAAAGGACCTAACTTGTTTCCTCGTCTAAATAGATAGCAGGTCCTCCTGCCTCTCACTGGACGGGTTTTGGAAATACCCAAAGGCAAGGCCAGAACTTTTCCTAGGAAGTAACTGCCGGCCTGTCCGCACATTCAAATGCGCTCTTTGTTCGCGGATAGAAGCAAAATGTTCCTGGTTAGTTTTGTTAGGAAACTGACCAGTGACAGGTTTTCAGACAAACAGAGGAGTTAAAATGAAAAGCATTGAAAGTGGAGGATATTTTAAATATTTATCTTCTTAATCTTTACACTTTATATATATTTTACTTTAAAATGAACCAGGAGGTCACTGTTTGATTCCTGGTCAGGGCACATGCCTAAGTGGCTGGCTCAATCCCCAGTAGGGGGCGTGTGGGAGGCAGCCAATCAGTGATTCTCTCTCATCATTGATGTTTCTATCTCTCCCTTTCCTTTCCTCTCTGAAATCAATAAAAAAATACTTAAAAAATAAAATAAAACGAATTAACACATGCAGAATTGCTAACATGCAAGTTAATATTCGCAACCTAATTTTTTCTGCAGTTTTATTCCAGAGTTCATTGGGAGTATTGATGTTATCTCTGAGTGCCTATGTTCTTTTAAATTTGTATTCTGGCCCTGGCCGGGTGGCTTAGTTGGTTAGAGTGTCATCCCGTACACCAAAAGGTTGCTGGTTCGACCCCTGGTCAGGTGCGTATGAGAGGGAACTAGTTGATGGTTTTTTCTCTCTCCCTTCCTCTCTCTAAAAATCAATTAAAAAAAAAAAAAAGAAGATTTAAAATAAAGAAAAAAAAATTTTTTTTAAATTGTATTCTGTTTGTTTTAAAATACGTGTTCTCCTTCAGGGATCAGACGTGGTATTTGAAATTGAAGTTTCTGGCCCACCTACTGTCTTAGCTCTACACAATGGAAATGGCGGTAATTAGCATTTCATTTTTCACAGTCAGATAAGGGAGTGCCTTATGTGAAGTCAAGGTATTTCAGGTATTAATCATTTAACCGTATATAAAGTGAAAATGGGAGCTTGTGGAAGGAACATGAACTGGAACTGAGATGGTGGTTATCTGACAACTTGCCAGCCACTAACAGTAATGAGTTATTGCACGAATTTTGAGTGTTCACATCTTAAAATTAGATAAGGAAGAGTCTCACCGCTAATGGTTATAAAATGATATGAGTATATAACCATCCTCCCAAATTAAGTTTTCTGTCTCTATATATTATTTTTTAAATGAGATTTTACCTGAAAGGCAATATATGTGAAAACATTTTAATTTGAAAGAGATGCGTTGTGGGTAAGCTGATGTCGGCTGTACCTGTGACCAGGTGACTCTGGAGAAGACGTGTTGTTTGGAACGTCAGATGGAAAACTTGGGCTCGTTCAGATCACTGCGCCCACGCCAGCACACAAGTGGGAAATTCAAAATGAGAAAAAGAGGGGAGGTATGTTTTTTATGTTGTTCAGATTCTGAAATTTTGGTAATTATTGAATAAAGTATCTTAGATTATATAATTCATTCTCTTTTATTCATTCAGAGAATGTATATAGAAGACTTGGCAATTCACAGAGCTACCTCAGCTGTATTTACTATTTGTTTATTTATTGGGTCTATCATATTTTTGGTATAATTTGTTAAAAATAAGACATGCTGCCGAAACCGGTTTGGCTCAGTGGATAGAGCGTTGGCCTGCGGACTGAAAGGTCCCAGGTTCGATTCCGGTCAAGGGCATGTACCTGGGTTGCGGGCACATCCCCAGTGGGAGATGTGAGGAGGCAGCTGGTCGATGTTTCTCTCTCATCGATGTTTCTAACTCTCTATCTCTCTCCCTTCCTCTCTGTAAAAAATCAATAAAATATATATATAAAAAAAAAGACATGCTAATAGTAATTTGGAATGGATCGGCTCTAATGGGCTAGTGTCCATCTATAACATCATTCTATGCTCAAATACACTTTGCATTGTTTGGTATAGGGGATAAATTAGAATTTGGGGGTACTGGTTTGAAGCAAGGAAGAAGTGCATGAGGGAACTATTTCTGTTTTCTCAGGAATATATACATTCTAAGGGTAACTTGTATCTGACGTGGCAGGTAGTGAGATGGCTGTTGATAAGGACAGCATGTCCATTCATGTATTTATTCCTTCAACAAACACTTGTTAGGGATGACAAAGGATAAACAAATAAGATAGCTTCAAGTAGTCAGTCACCTGCAGAAAATGTAACAGAATGACGATGGGTAGAAGGAGGAGGGCTTCCTTTAGACTGATGGGTGGTCATGGAAGGTGTCTTATCAGAGGTGAAATTTGAGCTCAGATCTGATTGATAAGAGAAGGAGTTGGTCAGAAGACTTGAGGCAGAGGTAAACATGGTTCGTTTGAAAAGCGTTCGGAAGACCAGTGTGACCACACGCCTTAGCATGGCCTGAGATGAAATCAGAGGGGTAGGGAAGGGCCAAGTCATGTAGGTCTTTGTGAGTCTTGGAAAAGGGTTTGAATTTAATCGAAGTGCAGTGGGACGTCAAACAAAAAACGCTCCATGGAGAATGGATTTCGAAGGAAGCGGGTGAAAATTGGAAGCACCGAAGTCAGTTTGGAAATCACTGTTGTCGTTGTTATAATTTCTCCTGGTCTAGGCTCGAGATACAGCAGCCTGGACTAGGCTAATGGTAGTTGCAAATGGAAAGTAGGTAGAGTTCATAGAATTTGCTCATGTGTTTGTTGCGGAAGTGAGAAAAAGAGAAGAGTTAGAGATGTAGTCTAGATTTTTGGCCTGAGCAACGAGGTGGTATCAGACCGAGATGAGGAGAGGCTAGAGAAAGAGCATTATTACTGGCGTGTGACACGGGTGCCAGGAGAGTTTGGTCGGGGGCTTGGAAAGTTTGAGGTGCAAATGGTGTCTCAGAGAAGAGGCTGAGGAGGGACTTCGCTATGTAAGTCTGGAGAGAGGCAGAGCTGGGGTGGAAATTGGGGAGCCGTTGCCATGTGGACTCTATTTAAAGCCTTAGAAATAGACGAATGGGGAGAGACGAAAGGGATGGGTACCTGTTGTGCTCAGTTATTCAGTGTGTTTTTCTCCATCCTATTTTTTAATTCTTACTTGGCATGAAGTTAACTACACTATAGTATTATTAATAACTTCTCTTTTCATTTTTAAAGGCATTTTGTGTGTTGACAGCTTTGACATTATGGGGGATGGAGTTAAAGATTTGCTTGTTGGGAGAGATGACGGAATGGTGGAAGTGTACAGTTTCAACAATGCCAATGAGCCTGCTCTGCGCTTTGATCAAGTAAGTTCATTGTTCAAGGCTGTGTGCTTCTTACTGATCAAATCACTCATTATAGACGTGGCTGTGATGGTCGGGTTTTCTTAAATGAAACATATTAAAATCTTGTGTTTGGCTTGAAATATTGCTGCTTTAAAAATATTGCCCTAGCCGGTGTGGCTCAGTGGATGGAGCGTCGGCCTGCGGACTGAAGGGTCCCAGGTTCGATTCCGGCCAAGGGCATGTACCTTGGTTGCGGGCACATCCCCGGTGGGGAGTGTGCAGGAGGCAGCTGATCAATGTTTCTAACTCTTTATCCCTCTCTCTTCCTCTCTGTAAAAAACCAATAAAATATATTAAAAAAATAAAAATATTGCTGCTTTGAGATGCTACAAACTCTTCTCTAGGCGACTCCTGTGTTGCCTTCCAGCTGAATAATAAATTACTCTGCATTTGGCTTCTAAATATTGTATATCTAAGTATTAAATATGTTGCCTTAGTTTCTATAATGCAAAATAGGTTACAGGAGTAACGTGTTTGGTAACATAAATGAGGCTGTTGTTGGGAAGCAGTGAGGTCGCAGGGGGAAGCTTGGGGTTGTGAGGACGATGTAAGATTGTCCGTGAGCAGAGGGAAGAGCCGCCCCTTCCCTGGGGTCTCCCTGAGGCTCCGCTGGGGAAGAAGGACGACCAGGTGAGAGTGTTTAGTTCACAAATTGTACGTGTCATCAGGCCTGTCATCCCCGGGCACAGAGGCGCAGGAGGAGCGTCTGGCATCAGCGCCTCTTTCGTGTTCGTGAAGCGATTTCTCTCGTCCGGGTCTCCCTCCTGCCTCGGCCACAGCTCAGTATCAGCTTTTCTCTTTCTCTCAGTGGTACCTCCTACTCTCAGCTTCAGGTGCCCATCAGCAAATACAAACGCCTTGGTGTATAGATAAAGTGTATCATATCGGGAATAGAGATAAAAGTACTGTACAACTTAGTTTCCAGATTTACTTCCTATTTGTTCATCTTTGGTGTAAAAAATCCTCCTGCTAATGATGCAAAAAATAGTTTAGGCTTAAAAATATATACTAATTCTTTGTAGTTGTTGTTGTCCTGTTTTTTTCTCAACCCCCCAGAAACTTTCCCGTTTGGGCCTCAGTCTCCCTGTGACTTGGGTCCCAGATCCCAGTGCGGACAGCGTGTCCCTCCCGTGGGCCCGGCACCGGGAAGCCTGCCTCCCACTCCCTCCTCCTGTCCCTCTGCGGACGGGGCGCTGCTCTCGGCTTATGTTAAGGCTGCAGATGAGCTGCCTCACTTGCCCTCGTGTTGTCACTCTCTTCATCGTTTTCCTATCAGGAGAGGCTCTTATCTGCACTGGTTAAGGAGCCAATCAGAGAAAGAATATATGTATACACCTTAAGCATGATGCTTTTAGTTAACTTATCTACTCATTTGCTAGTATTTTGAGGAATGAGCAAGGTCTTTGTGAGTTTATTTCCCTGACTGGCATTCCATGTTGTTATTTACATAAACAATATCTATACTGTATTATCTAGCATCTCCGGTTTTACTCTTATTTTTTAATATATTTTTATTGATTTCAGAGAGCAAGGGAGAGGGAGAGAGAGATAGAAACATCAGTGATGAGAGAATCATTGATCGGCTGCCTCCTGCACGCCCCACACTGGGGATCCAGCCCGCAACCGGGGCATGTGCCCTGACATATTTTTTAAAAAATATTTTGTTATTGCTCTAGCTGGTTTGGCTCAGTGGATAGAGCGTTGGCCTGTGGACTGAAGGGTCCCAGGTTTGATTGCAGTCAAGGGCACATGCCTGGGTTGCAGGCTTGATCCCCAGTAGGGGGTGTGCAGGAGGCAGCTGATCAATGATTCTCTCTTACCATTTTTTTTTTTTATGGTACATATTATAAGTCTTTTTTTTATTTTTTATTTTTATTTTTTTATTAAATCTTTATTTTTCCCTCCATAACTCCCCTCCTTTTAGCTCCCACCCCACCCTCCGCCCTCACTCCCCACCCACTGTCCTCATCCATAGGTGCACGATTTTTGTCCAGTCTCTTCCCGCATCTCCCACACCCCTTTTCCCCCCAAGAATAGTCAGTCCATTCCCTTTCTATGTCCCTGATTCTATTATAATCACCAGTTCATTCTGTACATCAGGTTATTTCTTCACTTGATTCTTAGATTCACTTGTTGATAGATGCATGTTTGTTGTTCATAATTTTTATCTTTACCTTTTTCTTCTTCTTCCTCTTCTTAAAGGATACCTTTCAGCATTTCATATAATGCTGGTTTGGTGGTGATGAACTCCTTTAGCTTTTCCTTATCTGTGAAGCTCTTTATCTGACCTTCAATTCTGAATGATAGCTTTGCTGGATAAAGTACTCTTGGTTGTAGGTTCTTGGTATTCAGCACTTTGAATATTTCTTGCCACTCCCTTCTGGCCTGCAAAGTTTCTGTTGAGAAATCAGCTGACAGTCATATGGGTATTCCCTTGTAGGTAATTGAGTCTCTTTCTCTTGCTGCTTTTAAGATTCTCTCTTTGTCTTTTGCTCTTGGCATTTTAATGATGATGTGTCTTGGTGTGGTCCTCTTTGGATTCCTTTTGTTTGGGGTTCTCTGTGCTTCCTGGACCTATAAGTCTATTTCTTTCACCAGGTGGGGGAAGTTTTCTGTCATTATTTCTTCAAATAGGTTTTCAATATCTTGCTCTCTCTCATCTTCTGGTACCCCTATAATTCTGATGTTGGTACGTTTGAAGCTGTCCCAGAGGCTCCTTACACTATCTTCGTATTTTTGGGTTCTTTTTTCATTTTGCTTTTCTGGTTGGGTGTTTCTTGCTTCTTCGCATTTCAAATCTTTGACTTGATTCTTGCGCTCCTCTGGTTTGCTGTTGGGAGTCTGTATAATATTCTTTATTTCAGTCAGTGTATGCTTACCTTCTAGATGGTCCTTTATCACACCATCGAGGGTCTCATTAGATTTCCTGTACATCTCATCAAGTTTATCGACAGACTCTAGAAGCCTCTTGAGAGACCTCAAAAGTGTGGTTCTGAACTCAATATCCTCCCTTGATAGTTTTGTCCTGTTTCTTTGTCTCCGCATTTTTTTTTTTTTATATTTTATTGATTTTTTACAGAGAGGAAGGGAGAGAGATAGAGAGTTAGAAACATCGATGAGAGAGACATCGATCAGCTGCCTCCTGCACATCTCCTACTGGAGATGTGCCCGCAACCCAGGTACATGCCCCTGACCGGAATCGAACCTGGGACCCTTCAGTCCGCAGGCCGACGCTCTATCCTCCGAGCTAGACCTGTCTCTCTGTCTCCGCATTTTTTACGCTTTCTTGGTACACCCCCTAGTGGTCTTTGTGCGCAGTCTGGTTGTAGTTAAGCCTTGATTGTTATAGTTAATAGTAGAGGGATTTGACCTCCAGGCCGACTGGCTGTGATAATCAGCTGTGTCTGCAGTGGAAGAACTTGTGTCCTCTAGGGAGGTGCTAATCTAGCCTTTGCCTGAGGCTATCTGGCAAATGCCTCTGTGCAGGGCTTGGGCGGGGCGGG
>NW_005871857.1:133574-160646 GCF_000147115.1 Myotis lucifugus
GCGCCCTCAGCCACCAGCCCGCACCCCGCGCACTCCGCACCTTAGTATTTTACTTCAGCACTGCGCCTCCTCTGATTCTCGGTTCCTCCTAGTTGTAGAACTTCCACTCAGCCAGCCTTCCTGTGGTTCTGGATGATGTCCGTTCCGTCTTTTAGTTGTATTTTTGAAGTGGTTGTTCGAGGCAGCAAACTCCGGCGTTAACCTATGCCGCCATCTTGGTTTCTCCTCTCTCTTATCATTGATGTTTCTATCTCTCTCCCTCCCTCCCTCTCTAAAATCAATAAAAATATATTTTAAAAGTATATATATATATATATATTTTATTGATTTCATGTCAACGCTCAACCACTGAGCCATGCAGGCTGGGTCTCTTAATTTGTTTTCTGTTTGTTTTTTTTAAATATAAGTTGAATCAGATAAATCTAGAGTGCTGGTGAAAAATACAGATTGCTAGTTGACTCACCCACGTGATTATTATCAGAAAGTTTGGGGAAGTATTGCTTTAAAAAGACATAAACCTTGAACTTTCGGAAAAGCTTGATTTCTCTCCATAGTAGCAAATTCCCCAAAGGTTTCATCGATTCCATCATCTTTTTTATTCATCTAAAAAGTTATTTGGAGAAAACACATAAGACATGATCTATGGAATTCAGATAATAGACTAAACATGTTTTGAGAGTTTTGCTTATACAATTTTTAAAACTTTTTTATGTTAATAAATGATATTTGCTCATTAGATGACTATTGTAGTCGAGTGGTACATGCAAATATGTGAGTCATTTCAACATTTCCTCAAATTTAAAAACACTGGAATTTGCCGTGGCCAGTGTGGATCAGTGGTTGGCCCAGGCACCAAAGGGCTTGGGTTCAGTTTCCCATCAAGGGCGTGTACCTGGGTCGCAGGTTCATTCCCTGCCCAGGTTCCTGGCCCCTGGTTGGGTGTGTTCGCAAGGCAACCAAGCAATGTCTCTCTCTCTCTCTCTGCCCCCACAACCCCGACTCTAAAAAGAAAAAATAAATCAATAGAGCGAATATCTTTGGGTGAGGATTAACAACAACAACAAAACAACAAACCACTGGAATTTTCTGACATTTGTGCAGGTTTTTGCCTTTCCAGGCTCACTGTCTACATGTACCAAGTGCTCAGTAAACGTGTGGAATGTCTGGAGACAGGAAATAAGTTTTGCGGCATACTGTAACATATCTGTGAAATGTTTAGTTACTAAGGACGTGCTTGATCTTAAATTTCTTTCAGGCGCTGTCTGAAAGCGTCACGTCTATCCAGGGAGGTTGTGTGGGGAAAGACGGCTACGACGAAATAGTAGTGTCCACATATTCAGGTAGGGTGAAGGGTAATAGGCAGTTGAAGGAAGAATGGATAATAAAAATATAAATTTAATAAATTGCTTTTGACACCTGTTTTTTAATGTGTTATTAGTAAGTCCCTCTTTTTAACATTTAAAAAATTTTTCATTTTCATTTAGTTATTTTTTACATTTTTTTATTGAATTTATTGAGGTGACATTGGTTAATAAGATTATATAGGTTTTGGGTGTACAATTCAATAATATTAGTATATCATCTGTGTATTGTACTGTGTGTTCTTTATCCCAAATAGTAAGTCACTCTTATCTATAGATTTAAAAAAATTATTGGTTAAAAAATAAGGGTATATTGATTTATAAAACAGTTAATATTTAAATAATACTTTTTACGCCTGGCCAGTGTGGCTCAGTGTTTGAGTATTGAGCTATGAATCAGGAGATCACTGTTTGATTCCCAGTCAAGGCACATGCCTGGGTTGTGGGCTCGATCCTCAGTGTGGGGCGTGCAGGAGGCAGCCGATCAGTGATTCTCATCATTGATATTTCTATCTCTCTCCCCATCTCCCATACTCTCTAAAATCAATACAAATATTTTAAAAAATGTTTGGCATATCACTAGTATCTTTGAAAGTTAAATAATATTCTTTGGTTTAAAAAGAAATTTAGTGTATGTTTTATTACTTAATATACATTAATATAAGGAATACACATTTGTTATAAAATCTTGCTTGCTTTTGACTAGGTCATTTTTACATTCTCACAACGTTATACAAGAGTTTAACAACATGAAAATAATTTTTGAAAAATGATTCTTATTCATCAGCTATTTTTGCATTTGTTAGAAATTTAGTTTTAAACTAAAATTGTAAATTAAATGAAAGATCTCCTTAATCATAGTTTGCTGGTATTTCAGGCAAAGCAAAAATGGTATCACAAAATGCTTACGTAATTTCCTTGTGGTTTGAATATTTTCCAGCTTCATTTCTTTAGTTCTTTTGTTTGGGTTTTTGGAGAGGAGTGTGTGCTGGAGTGAGGTTGGTGCTGGTGGAGGGGGCAGTGGGCTGGGTTTCCGTGGCCCGTCAGCGCTCACGGTTCGGTTGCATCCCTCCCCGCAGGCTGGGTGACGGGGCTGACCACGGAGCCAGTGCACAAGGAGGGCGGGCCCGGCGAGGAGCTCCGGCTCAACCAGGAGACGCAGCACAAACTCTCCTGCCTGCGGTAACGTTGCATTCGTTTGCCTGTCAGTCTTCGTCTCATGACGTGCGCAGTGGCTGCTGTTTTGGTTACTTATAGATGCAGGGTATTATATTGGAAGGAATCACACAGTCATTTATCACTTTTTAAATGAAAGTTTATCAGTTTGAGAAAATCAGCGGTAAATGCTGATGAATATTTTGGAGTGAGAAATACACTTTTCGTGTGCTGTGTATTGGCTTCTTCTTAGACCAGTGGTTCCCAAACTTATTTGGCCTACTGCCCCCTTTCCAGAAAAAATATTACTCAGCGCCCCCTGGAAATTAATTTTTTTAAAATTTTAATAGCAATTAAACAGAAAGATATATGTATTAACGTTTCTACCTTTTTCGTAAAATATAGTAAAGAAAGGTGTAAATTAGAAACATTGAAGTTTGAAATTATGAAACTATTTATTGAACTCAGAATAGAAAGGTAATACAAAAAAAGTTAAAACAAATGCACCTGTGGCCATCACCGCCCCCCTGGATCGCTGCAGCGCCCACCAGGGGGCGGTAGCGCCCACTTTGGGGATCACTGTCTTAGACGGAGAAGTATATCATTTGTGTGGGGATAGTGGTCAAGTTTTGCTTTTTACAGGCATTAAAGCACTCACACTGCTCGAACCGGTTTGGCTCAGTGGATAGAGCGTCGGCCTGCAGACTGAAGGTCCCAGGTTCGATTCCGGTCAAGGGCATGTACCTGGGTTGCGGGCACATCCCCAGTGGGGGGCGTGCAGGAGGCAGCTGATCGATGTTTCTCTCTCATCGATGTTTCTAACTCTCTATCCCTCTTCCTTCTTCTCTGTAAAAAAATCAATAAAATATATTTTAAAAAATATTTATAAAGCAGCTCACACCGATGGCTCTGCTCTCACTCATTCTGATGCTCACTGCTCCTGCGGGCCTCTCTGGATCTCTGACTCTGGCTTATACGTTTTCTTAGTGGAAATGAATAATGTTGACTTCCTTGGACCCAGGGACTGCTTTCTAACCATTCAAACAGTTCCATTGAAGAGGTGGGAGGGGCTGAAACTTAGTGACTGCTCTTCCTACTCCAACCCTTGCCATCTCTTGGGGGAGTGAGGGCCAGTATTTGTTGGCTGGCAGTTGAGAGTTCAGAAGTGTTCTGGTCCCCTAAAGCCTCACCACAGTTCTCCTCACACCCGTTCACCAAAGCCACCAGGACAGCAAGCTGTGCTGTGCGTGCAGCAAGGCGAGCAAGCAGAGCTCATGACGACTAGCTCCCACGCTCCCTCATGCCTTATGTTTACAACCAGGCGTGCCCTCCTGACAGCACAAGGCGCTTCTGTCCGCTCCGTTCATTCAGCACCTGGGACGTAGGTGCATGTGACGCACTCAGCAACCGTCTTTCCCTTGGTTCACTGCACAGATCCCCTCCTCTCCTCCCAGATTTTCTCCTAAGTTGGGTAGCTAAGCCCATGTTCAACCCCCCGTGACTGTCTGCTCTGTTTGCATATGGCCTTCCGGGTCACGGGGGCCACTGCCTGCACTGCCCGTGCAGTTCAGTCCCAGCATCCTCCCCAGCACTGGACCGAGTGCCTGCTGCTCCACGCCTCATGATCACCCTGTGGGCCCCAGATGTGGGAGCTCTGCAGCCTCCTCCTCATTGTGTCTGTCTCCCTCGTGTCTTATGAAAGGTGCATGTTCACTGGTTTCTGCTCAGGTCTGACGTGTTCCTGGGCCCGGACAGTCAGGTTCCCCTCCTCTTGGTGCTGTAGGTGCCGTGACCAGGTCCGCGTGTGAGTGTGGGCTGTCTGCAGCTGCCTCGATACTTACAGCTTTTATTAATGTGGCTCATGTGGGACTGAGTAGGTGTTTTAATTTTTAGATTAGAGATAAATAATATGGAATCGTTTAGTCAGTCCTATAAGCAGAAATTCTGTTCCTGTTAGTGTTACAGTTCTAGCTCAACCAATAAAAATCCGTTCGCTGCCCCGGCTGGGTGGCTCAGTTGCTTGGAGTGTCGTCCCGTACAGCAAAAAGGTTGCAGTTTCTATCCCTGGTCAGGGGGCATCGATATTTCTCTCTCATTCTTCCCCCTCTCTCTCACCCTTCCTCTCTCCCTTCCTCTCTCTAAATAGGTCCTTAGGTGAGGGTTAAAAGAATCCATTTTGCAGAAGTAAATGTCTCAAATTTTTATAGACATTTTAAGGACCTCAGATGTTTATACTTACAGGTGACAGAGTTGTATGTTTTCCTCCAGGAGTGAGTTGGAGCAGCTGCAACTTAAGGTAACACAGGAAAGAGAAAGGTATCAACAGTCTTCGCAGTCAAGCCAAGCGAAATCAGTGGTCCCTTCCTTCAGCATAAATGACAAGTTTACATTAAATAAAGACGATGCCAGCTACAGCCTCATCTTGGAAGTGCAGACGGCGATAGACAATGTCTTGGTGCAGGTAAGCAAAATGTCTGACCTGTAATGTGAGTGTTGGTCTTTTAAATGTTATATTTAGTTTAGATAGTACTTTCAAAGGCTTATTTTAGTCTCCCATTAGATTATCAGTTTGCTCATAAATTACCAAAATTATAGCTTTACTTTATCCTGTGCATATTAAACAAAAGGCTGAGGCACTTAAGTTTGAGGGTGAGTCAGAAAGGACACTAAGGATTTTGTACTTTGGCTAACCTTTAAGAAAATCGTAACAGAGATGCAACTTAGAAATCTGCAGCATTTAATGCCCTTATTAGAACCTTTAAGCTTCAAATACTGAAATAAACAGCCCGCAGTACAGCTTGCATTACCAGCTCTTAGGGAGGTCAGTGGGCAAAGAACATAATCCCGAAGGTGAAATGTAGGGATAATACTGTACAACTTCATGCTTCAATATATTTAATGATTTCTTTAGTTGGAGTGACAAGGATGATAATACAAAGAATGGAAAACAAGGAAATGAAAGAAAACCCATCAGAAAATGAGAAAAGACTAAGGGGAGGAAGATAAGCTTTTAAAAGACGTGGATGAGAGATCAGATTATCAGTCAAAACATAAAGGCAGAAATCTCTCCTAATTCTAGCTCAGTACTGCCGCCTGGAACACCTCAGGAACCACATACACAGAGCACAGCGCAGGCATCGGCCTTGAGACTGCCTGTGGGGGCTGGATTGGGGAGGGGGGATGAGAAGTACAGACTGGTGGTCACAAAACAGTCACAGGATGTAAAGCACAGTGTGGGGAATATGGCCAATAATATTCTAAGTATGTGGCATGCCAGGTGGGTACTGGGAATGTTGGGGGGAACACTTTGTATTGTATATGATTGTCTAACCACTGTGCTGTACACCTGAAGCTCATCTAATCTAATAATAGACAAACATGGTAATTAACCGTACCTCCGATACGCTTCCCATTCGCTAATCAGGGCAGTATGCAAATTAACTGCCAACCAAGATGGCGGCCGGCAGCCATGCAGCTGAAGCGAACATGAGGCTTGGTTGCCCTGGCGATGGAGGAAGCCAAGGTTCCCCAGCTGCCGCTGCTGGGCTCTGAGCTGCACTCTAAGCAACTATGTTGCAATTATAGAAGCTAAACAAACCCCAGATACCTGCTTTCAGCCAACTGGGCCTCAGCGAGCAGGACCGCAACAGTGTTTCAATTATAGAAGCCAAACAAAGCCCAAATACCTGCTTTCAGCAGCCGAGGTCTCAAGCTGGAGCCCGGCCTCAGAGCTAAAGCTGGCTCTCAGCTCCAGTGACAGACATAGAAGTTAAATAAATCCCAGAATTAAAAAAAAAAGAAAAAAAGGAGAGGTTGGGAGCTTCAGTCTGCCAGTGGGTGTGGCCAGCCTGAAAACGGCCCTCAGCCCCTCACCCAGACTGGCCAGGCACCCCAGTGGGGACCCCCACCCGGAAGGGGGTGCGACCAGCTGCAAACAGCCATCAGCCCCTCATCCAGGCTGGCCAGGCACCCAAGCAGGACACCCACCCTGATCCGCGACACCATTCAGGGCAAACCAGCCGGCCCCCACCTGTGCACCAGGCCTCTATCCTATATAATAAAAGGGTAATATGCAAACTGACCCTAACAGCAGAAAGACTGGGAATGACTGGTCACTATGACACACACTGACCACCAGGGGGCAGACGCTCAATGCAGGAGCTGCCCCGTGATGGTCAGTGTGCTCCCACAGGGGGAGCTCTGCTCAGCCATAAGCCAAGCTGATGGCTGCCAGTACAGCAGTGGTGGTGGGAGCCTCTCCTGCCTCCTCAGCAGCACTAAGGATGTCCGACTGCAGCTTAGGCCTGCTCCCCGCTGGCAAGTAGACATCCCCCGAGGGCTGCCGGGCTGCCAGAGGGATGTCTGATTGCCATCTTAGGCCCAATCCTCCGGGGAGCAGGCCTAAGCCAGAAAGTGGTCATCCCCCGAGGGGTCCCAGACTGCGAGAGGGCACAGGCTGGGCTGAGGGACCCCCACGCCCCCAAGTGCACAAATTTTTGTGCACCGGTCCTCTAGTCCTATATAATAAAAGCCCAGTGACCAAAACGGAACAACCATGGCCCAGCCAGCCCCAACCCCCAGCAGGGACCCCTACCCCAATCAGGGGTATGGCCGGCCTGCAAACTGCCTGCATCCCCTTACCCCAGCCAGCCCCGCCCCTTGGCAGGGACCCCCCCACCCTTACTGGGGGCGTGGCCAGCCTGCAAATCACCCATGGCCCCTCACCCCTGCCGGCACCGCCACCCAGCGAAGACCCCCACCCCGATCCAGGGCCCCCATCAGGGCAGGCGGTTGCTCCCCACCCGTGCACTGGGCTTCTATCCTATATAATCCTATATAATAAAAGGGTAATATGCAAATTGACCCTAATGGCAGAATGGCCACTCAATCAGTCACTATGAGGTGCACTGACCACCTCTAGGTCCCTTTCCTCA
Organism: Myotis lucifugus; assembly: GCF_000147115.1. Taxonomy (NCBI): domain Eukaryota; kingdom Metazoa; phylum Chordata; class Mammalia; order Chiroptera; family Vespertilionidae; genus Myotis; species Myotis lucifugus. The sequence continues at coordinate 141,025 of NW_005871857.1, forward strand.
GCCGGCAGGCTCCAATCGCCTGATGGCGAACGGGGAACTGGGGGTGAGTAGTGGGAGATGCCGGTGGCGCCAGGACAAGGCCCCCGCCCGACAAAGTTGCCCCACACACAGAGGGTGACCCACAAAGGGGGCAGGGACGGCGAGCAGGGGCGAATGCCCCGACCTCTCGGTCCCTTCCCCAAGCCAGCAGGTTCCGATTGCCCAATTGTGAACAGGGGACCAGGGGTCGGTGGCGGCGGGGGGCGGGGCCGGGTGCAGGCGGCCGGGGAAGATGGCCGTAATTGCGGGCCAGGGCTAGGGACTGTATCCACACACGAATTTTGTGCGTCAGGCCTCTAGTACTAAGTAATATGGAATGTGAACGGTAATTTAAAAATAAAATAAAAAAAAGAAACTACCTCTCCAGAGAGACCAAAAATTCTCTCCTGTCTGTGTTACAGCTGAGGTTAAAATCAATAAAAATGAAATGATATAGTCAGAAGGCCATGTGAGTATTTGCAGCCTCTGGAAACATTTTAGCACTGACAGAAATAGACAGGATTATGCTTTTTTTAAAAAATATATTTTAATTGGTTTTTTTACAGAGAGGAGGGGAGAGGGATAGAGAGTTAGAAACATCGATGAGAGAAAAACATCCATCAGCTGCCTCCTGCATACCCCCTACCGGGGATGTGCCCGCAACCAAGGTACATGCCCTTGACTGGAATTGAACCTGGGACCCTTCAGTCCGCAGGCAGATGCTCTATCCGCTGAGCCAAACCGGCGAGGGAGAAGATTATACTTTTAAGGGGAGAGTGAGATGATATTCTATGACTTCTGATCTCCCAAATTAGAAAACAATATAATACTTATTCTCTATTATTATTCTCTACTTATTTTCTAGAAGTACATATTATCAAATATAAGAGAATTTATACTCTCAACTTTGAAGATGAACATAAGGAAACCCCTTAAAGAAAATAGGTTTTGAGAAAAAGTTTTAATTTTCCACCTGAACCTTTTTTTAATGTTGGCTGCAGAGTGATGTCCCCATAGACCTGCTGGATGTGGACAAGAATTCCGCTGTTGTCAGCTTCAGCAGCTGTGACGCTGAGGTGAGTGAGAATAAGGATTTCCTCCGGCGACTTCATTCTTATTTTGCTATTTTGAATAAAGCCTACAAACACCACTAGGTTCTACATTTCTTCATCAGTTTCTCATTTCATAACCTTCCCCTCAAAACCTGCTTCTGCCCTGTCTTCATCCTCAGGTAATCCAGAAACCCGCCGTCCTAGATCCTTCCCTCTCTGACCGTGAAATCCGATTAGTTCCTGCCAGTCCTCCCGCTGTCCTGCCCCCTCTGCTCCCTCCACTGCTCTCAGCCGTCCAGCCCGCCCCCTGCTTGCCTGAACCACTCCCTCATCCCCTTTCTCTGTCGCCAGGATGCCCCGCTTCCAGCTGTGCTGTGCACTGTGGTGACAGCTCTCCCTAAACGCAGGCATCACCGAGTCCTGTCTGAGCCTCCTCGTGTCCTGTGGCCTGTGAGCTAGATTCCTCCAGGATTCACTCTGCTTCCAGCTCCCACTGTCCCTCACAGCTCCACCTTCCTCATGCCCATTATTCCTGCCTCGCTGAAGTGCTCGACGGTTCCTGAAACTGCGATGTAGTCTTACACGTTCCTACGTTCGAACGTGCTCAGTCCCTGCCAGCCCTTCCTCGCTTTCTCTGGGCTTGTTGGATCTTGCTTATTGTTCATCAGCAGACATTATTGAGCACTTACTGTGTGCAGAGCGCCAAGGATGAGACTGTGTTGGAGCTTCTGGACGCACTGTACCGCTGGGGAGCAGCCTGTGAGGACGGGCTCTGAGGAGGAGGGAGGGAGGGAGGGAAGCAAGGGCTGCCATGGCTGCGTGCCCAGCAGCCGAGCAGCAGACAGGCCGCAGCGGGCATGTGGTTCTACACAGACAAAAGGGAGGAGTAAGAAGAACAGATAAAGAACAAAGTTGATCGCTATATTAGGGAATAATTTTCAACATAACATAGTTTCATCGTAAAGCTTTTTTTCTTGATAAGAAATTTTGTAACAGTTGTATTGTGTTATATACGGTTTGTCATCCCTGTTTGCCAATTATAACAAAACATTAGGGTCTACATTTTTATCATCATTTTAAAAATTAATATAAACATAAGATCTCTCATTTGTAAATTACTGTGAAAGAGTAACCTATTTACATCACTGCTGGATTCTTGGGAATGAGTTTTTATACTAATTTAAACCTGCTTTCTGGCACGATAGCTTTATAAAAACTTTACTGGGGGATTTCAAGTACATACAGCAGTGGAAGAATAGTAGCATTATCTTCGTGTACTCATCACCGACTTCAACATATGGCCAGTCTTATTTTATGCTACTTTAGTCGTTTAATATTTAATTTCAAGAAGTTATAATACTTGAAGTTATCTCAGCAACTTAATTCAGCAAACATTGAATTCCTGCAGTCAGCCATTGGTGGAAATACAGAGATGAGATATTTCTCAGTCCTCTGTGTTTGTGAAAATCAAAGACATCCTATACCAAACATTGATGTCTTTGTGTTTATAATATAAACATTAGGAGTTTTTACTATCCATTACATTTTTAGAAAACAGTATTTTAAAATGTTATAGATATTCAAGATGGAAAGAGCATGAGCTTTAGAGTCTTCGAAGACATGAATTTGAATTCATGTGAAATGAATTCTCCAGTTTTATTAATCACTGGCTTTTGGGGAGTTAACCCAACCCCGCATGCCTCAGTCTCTTCATCTGTAAAACTTACGGCATAGGAATAAGCAAGAAGCCTTTAGCACAGCGCCACCCACAGGAGAGTGAGTGCTTGGCAGACGGTGACCATTATTGATGCTGTTTGTTCTGTTAAAAACATGGATTCATCCTTTTCCTTCACTTTGAATTCTACCCAGTCCAGTGACAACTTTCTTCTCGCCACTTACCGGTGCCAGGCAAATACCACAAGGCTGGAGCTCAAGGTAAAATGTTTGAAGTTACCTTTACTTGAAAGTCTGAACTTTGTTTTCTTATATCAGTATATTTTACAACATAAGATATAATTTCTTTGCATTAAATTTCTCCCTAAAATGAGTCATTTTTGAGTAACTTTTGAATAATCTCTTAGGCTTTAATTCAGCCCAGACCACGCTCTCTGCTGGTATCACTTAACCAAGCAACTTCTCTGAAATTCCCAGTTCTTCATTTCCTCCCACTGGACATTTGTTTTCTAATTTTCTCTTACGGAAAATTTCAAACATGTGATCGTGAGGACTCCAGCCCGCCCGGTGTCCACTCACAGTAGTCTTGTTTATCCTCTCATTCTCCATTGCAAATCATTTTGAAGCAAATATTTTGAAGGATATTTTATCATTTCACTTGTAAATAAATGTTTTGGTACATGTGTTTAAAAGATAACTCTTATTTTAAAAACATAACCACAAGCCCTAGCTGGTTTGGCTCAGTGGATAGAGCATCAGCCTGCGGACTGAAGGTCCCATGTTCAGTTCCGGTCAAGGGCACATACCCAGGTTGTGGGTGTGATCCCCAGTGGGGGGCGTGCAGGAGGCAGCTGATCAATGATTCTCTCTCATCATTGATGTTTCTGTCTCTCCTCTCTTCCTCTCTGAAATCAATAAAAATATTTTTTAAAAAAAAAACATATAACATAAGAAAAATTAACAGTAATTCCTAGATGTCATCAAATATTTACTGTTCAGATTTCACTAACTTCTTCTTAATCCTCACCTGAGGCTGTGTTTTATAGATTTTAGAGAGGGGAAGGGAGAGAGAGAAACATCGATCTGTTACCTCCCATATGAGCTCTGACTGGTGCTTGAACCGGCACCCTAGGTATGTGCCCTAACCGGGAATCGAATTGGAGTCTTTCGGTGCACAGGACGATGCAACCAACTGAGCCACCCAGCTGGGATGATTTTTGTTCCCAAGGATTTTTTTCATGGATTTTTTTAGAGAGAATGGAAGGGAGGGGGAGAGACAGAGAGAGAAACATTGATGTGAGAGATATCAGTGGTTACCTCCCACATGTGCCCCGACCAGGGCCGAGGGCCAAGCCTGCACCCGAGTTACATGCCCTTGACCAGAATCACAACCACGGCCCTTCAGTCCACAGGCTCTACCACTGAACCACACTGGCCAGGTCAGGTCATTTGGTTGTTGACGTATCTATATTTTCCTACTACCTGGACTTTTCTGGTTCCATTCCAGTGATATCATTTGTTACTATTTATTCTAGAGAAAATCTTTTAAAGTATTTTAGCAACATAATTACTTCTATAATTAAATATTGATTTTAGCACATAAATCTGTTTTGGTTATTTAATTTGTAATGTGAGATTAATTTTTTTATTTTTGATACACTTATGATCTAAACATTAAGGAGAACAATAATGTTTTTCTGGTATTGCTGATCTTCTGAGTGTTTTTTTCAAGAGAGATGCTGCTACACAATTTTTTTACATAGAGTTAAGGAAGTTTCAGTTAAATGAAATTTTTTTCTAAACAATTTATTTTAGTCTACATTAAGTCCCCTTTCATGTATTTCAAAAGAAAAGTTAACTGGAATAAGTTTATTACTAAAGGAATATACTTAAGCATATTTTATGTGACCTAATTAAACATTTTAAGTTACATTTTTACTGAGCAAGATGGTGCCAATTCATTTGGAAGCAGGCCTGAAAATATTAAAAAGCTATGTTCTTTTTTTTAATTGGGTACAAACGTTTTTGTAGTTCAGAGAAAAGAATAAGTGCCTGAAAGAGCCAAGAGAACTATGAAAAAGAAGAAAAGGTGGGACTTATCTTGCCGTGGGGTAAAACATACTATGTGACTGTGATGAGACAGACGCCTGCTGTTGTAGGGTATTTATAAGGCCTAAATAAATAGACCATCCAACAAAATACTCTGTAGGAATAGACCCAGCACACATTTATGGGAATGCAACGTGTGGCATTTGTATGTAGAGAAAGATTCACTAAGTTACTATTTCTTTTTAAAAATAGGTGTTGGCACAACTAGCATTCATCTGGAAGAAAATTAAGCAGCTACTTATGTCATATATAAAAATATTTAGATGAATTAAGTACCTAGTTATTTAAAAAAGGAAATTTACTTGTCTTCCAGATAATGGGTGAATATCAATAAAATATAAAGACTACCTGTAAGTTGTTATAAAAAGACTACCCAGCCCTGGCCGGTGTGGCTCAGTGGATAGAGTGTTGGCCGGCAGACTAAAGGGTCCCAGGTTCGATTCCGGTCAAGGGCACGTACCTCGGTTGCAGGCTCCTCCCCGGCCCAGGCCTTGGTTGGGGCAAGTGCAGGTGGCAACCAATCGGTGTGTTTCTCTCACATCGATGTTTCTCTCTGTCTCTCCCTCTCTCTTCCACTCTATAAAAAAAAAAAATCAATGGAAAAATATCCTTGGGTGAGGATTAAAAAAAAGACAAAACTACCCAGCCCAGCTGATGTGGGCATTCGACCTGTGAGCCAGGAGATCACGCTCTATTCCCAGTCAGGGCTGGATCCCCAGTGGGGGGCGTGCAGGAGGCAGCCGATCCATGATTCTCTCTCATCATTGATGTTTCTCTCTCGCTCCCTCTCCTTTTCTCTCTGAAATCAATAAAAATACATATATTTTAAAAAACTACCGAATAAGGAAAATAGGCAAAGGATATGGATAGTCAATTCACAGAAGAGGGATCAAAATGTTCTACCTCATTATTAGGGAAATTCAAATTAAAATAACCAAAAAACAGTTTCTGCTGCTCTGACAGGTTGGCAAAAAATTGTACAGAGCGACATCACCCGGTGGCAGGGAGGAGGAAAGGGCACTCAGTCCTAGCTGGAGGGAATGACAAGTGTCACAGTCCCTCATTTGGAGGAATCGGTTTCACAGCAATAGGATCACAGTGTTGTACGCACGGAAGTGTGACTGCAGCATTGTTTGTAGAGGCAGAAAAGTGGAACCAAAGTGGACACTCGATAATTTAATGGTGGGTTAAATAGCTGCTTTCATTCCAAAGAATAGTACACAGCTGCGATAAAGAGTGTGTCGATGCATTCCTGGTAACGTGGAGCACATTCCTGAAAAACACATACTGCAGATGAAACCTCTGTGTATGTATGTGTTTATTTATAACTAGAGGCCTGATGCACAAAAATTCGTGCAAGAATGGGCCTTCCTTCCCCGGGCTGCCGGCACTGCCTTCACTCCGACCGGAGCCGCCTTTCTGCCTTCCCACGCTGCCCAGAGGCCCAGAGCAGCTGGGGCGGTGCGGAACACCTGCGCCCCGCCCTGCCCCCGACCGCTCGGCGCCTGTGTATGCAAATTATTCCGCCATCTTTGTTGGGTTAATTTGCATACTCACTCCTGATTGGCTGGTGGGTGTCATGAAGGTACAGTCAATTTGCATCTTTCACATTTATTAGTGTGGATGACATAGATATGAAGAACGGTGTGTAAGAAACTCACCTGTCTTTTTATTTTTCGCTAAAAGTATTACAAAGGGTATTACATAAGTGTCCTTTTTTCCCCCCCGCCCTTGACAAACCCCTGCCCTCCTCTACCCCCCAGTGTCTTATGTCCATTAGTTATGGTTATAGGGATGCATACAAGTCCTTGGGTTGATCTCTTACTCCCCTCCCTCCTGTCCCCCAACCCTCTCTGGCCTTCCCCCACTGCAGTTTGACAATCAGTTTGAGGCAGCTCTGCCTCTATATCTATTATTGTTCAAAAGTTTGTAATGGTCTTAATTATCCATGAAAGAGTGAGATCATGTGGTATTTTTCCTTCATTGACTGGCTTGTTTCACTTAGCATAATGCTCTCCAGTTCCATCCATGCTGTTGCAAATGGTAAGAGTTCCTTCTTTTTAACAGCAGCGTAGTATTCCATCGTGTAGATATACCACAGTTTTCTAATCCATTCATCTACTGATGGGCACTTAGGCTGTTTCCTGATCTTAGCTATGGTGAATTGTGCTGCTATGAACTTAGGGGTGCATATATCTTTTCTGATTGGTGTTTCTGGTTTCTTGGGATATATTCCTAGAAGTGGGATCACAGGGTCAAATGGGAGTTCCATTTCCAATTTTTTGAGGAAACTCCATACTGTCTTCCATAGTGGCTGCACCAGTCTGCATTCCCACCAGCAGAGAAACTCACCTGTCTTGTTTGACATCAGTAGGAGGGGAGTGACAGGGAGGTGAAGACGGTATGAGGACAGGCAGCAATAAGGGGAAAATGTGATTGTTAAAAGTAAAAACAAAGATATTTATGCTATAAATAGAATTTATGTGAAATTATATATTTGTTTTTGTACATCTATATAGAGAGATATGAAAGGATGGCTACCAAGATAGCAATAATGATCATCTTTCTTGATCATTAGAATATTTAAAATAAGGAATATGAATTATGTAACCAGAGAAAGAATTATGACCTCTTATTGTGGAAAAGTTAGGTGCAGCTTCCTCTGTAAGATTATGTGTAAGCGTAACCTTCATAAAGAAACGCTGGTGCTCGCTTCAGCAGCACATACGCTAAAATGGGAACGTACAGAAAAGATTAGCGTGGCCCCTGCGCAAGGATGACATGCAGATTTGTGAATTGTTCCAGATTAAAAAAAGAAACCCTAAAATATAGCTTTATCATAATTTTTACTTTCTTTATTCTTCAGTATTTCTTTTCCTTTTATCTTTCCTGTCTTCCCAATATTTGTAGTGTAACGTTTGCAAAAAATCTTGCTTTAAACTTGTATTTATTTTTCCCATTCAGGGAAAACATTGATTTTTCCCCCCTCCCCCTCACATTCCAGGAAAAGTGTGAGTTAAATATCAGATTAGAGAAGCCACCTTTGTAATACAAGAGGGAGTACCACCCCTGGCATGGATTTCAGCCTAGAGGAGCTGAGGGGCGGGAGGGAGAACTGGGCAGCTCTCCACCTCTTCTGAGCTGAGGTCTTAGTTCACTGAATCACGGTCTTCTGTTAACCGGTTTTGAATTCCCAGGATAGCCCACCAGCCATATTCAAAATAGCTCAAAAGAATTTCCTAATCTAAATATGTCATAATAGATTATGAGTCTGCTTCTACTTATAGAAAGTCAAGAGTTAAGTTCTTGGCAACATTTTCTGTCAGTAGATTTTTAAAAATATATATTTTTATTGATTTCAGAGAGGAAGGGAAAGTTAAAAACATCAATGATGAGAGAGAATCATGATTGGCTGCCTCCTGCACGCCCCCTTCTAGGCATGTGCCCTTGACCGAAATCAAACCTGGGACCCTTCAGTCTGCAGGCCGACGCTCTATCCACAGAGCCAAACCAGCTAGGGCTGTCTGTAGATTTTTATAACAGCAGCTTTATGCTATAGTACCCCCATTTCTGAGAAAATGAAATATTCCATATAAGTTTTCGTTATTTGAAAAACTCACTTATCCCTTCAACAAAAATGTCTAAATTCTAACCATTTTTATGTGAATCTTATAAAATATAGTATATGGTGTTTTTTGTTTTGTTCTGTTTTAATATATTTTTATTGACTTCAGAGTGGAATGGAGAGGGAGAGAGAGATAGAAACATCAATGATGAGAGAGAATCATTGATTAGCTGCCTCTCGCTGGGGATCAAGCCCGAAACCAAATGTGCCCTTGACTGGAATCAAACCCGGGACCCTTCAGTCCACGTGCTGATGCTCTCTCCACGGAGCCAAACCGACTAGGGCTATAGGACAGTGTTTTTAAATGTGTTAGGGTAGTATATGGCAATGTATGTTTTTTGGAATGGTATAGACCTTTTGAGCTCGGCGTGTCAGCATTTTGAAAAACCCTAACTTAACTCTGGTGCCGTGTCACATAGAGAAATTTTTTGATATTTGCAACCATAGTAAAACAAAGATTTATATTTTTGATATTTATTTTATATATTTAAATGCCATTTAACAAAGAAAAATCAACCAAAAAAATGAGTTCGCGTGTCACCTCTGACACGCGTGTCAGAGGTTTGCCATCACTGGTCTAGACAGATGACCTGAAGACGTGTGGTGGGAACAGCTTCAATAGGTGGGTTAATTTTGCTTTCCCCTACCAAAACCTTGCTTTACTCTAGTGATAAAAAGTAGCTGTTTAATAGAATATCATTATTTTCTTCAAAATATTACAGAAGAGATGAAGGCCTACGTGCCTGAGTACTTGTGTTGACCATTCTAAAGATAATGCTTACATTGCTGGGTTAGTCTTACTTTCTTTCCTCTTCTGTGTTGAATCAGATTCGCTCCATTGAAGGCCAGTATGGCACGCTTCAGGCATACGTGACTCCAAGAATCCAGCCCAGAACCTGTCAGGTCCGCCAGTACCTTATCAAACCCCTTTCACTCCATCAGAGAAGCCACTGTATCGATCGTGACAGGTAGGACCAAGGCAGGAGTGTTTACTTTTAGGGCATTACATAGTGCAGAGAAACTTGCCTATAATTTTTTAAAAATGTGTTTGTATTGATGTTTTGGAGAGAAAGGAAGGGAGAGAGAGACAGAAGGAAGGAGAGAGAGAGAGAGATCAATGTGAGAGAGCAACATCCATCTTTTACCTCCCGCACGCGCCCAACCAGGGATTGAACGTGCAACCTGGGTGTGTGCCCTGAACTGGGAATCGAACTGGTGACCTATCTGTGCATGGGACAGCGCTCAACCAACTGAGCCACACTGGCCAGGGCAGCTTGCCTTTCATCGTCACGGTGTAAGTTCTGGTAGATACGTGTCCATTTCACTGAAAGGCTGTGGAGTGGTATTCCTACCGATGTAGGCCTGTGTCTGCTGTCGGGGGCTGCCTGGAGCTGCACTTCCCCTTTCGCTTGGACCCGTCCCGCGATCAGCAGTCACCGTTTCGCTTTAGCGTTTCCTGTGAACAGGCCCTTGGTGCGTTGGCCTCAAATATTCTATTTCCTCTGTTCCACCTCAGGAAATACTCGAGCCATTGACTGCGGTAATCGGCTATTTCCCACTTCCCCTATAGCTTAAGCATCCTCCTGTTGGTAGTTTTTCACTTCCTGAAGGTGAGAGACAGGGCTTAAACGAGGGAGAAGGGGAAGAAATGGGTCATTGAATACTTCCCTGTGCCTTGCATTGTGCTAGGGCCTTAGGTATCGTTCAAGTCGTGCAGCAAGTCAGGTGGCAATGTCCCCATTTTACAAATGAGACCGGGAAGCCTGGGGAGGAAGTAACTTGCTGACATAAGAAACAGCTAAAATGTGAGACCGCAGCCCGTTTTCCTATTGCAGCTTGTAATGGTACTGAAGAGTCCCGGGTTCGATTCCGGTCAAGGGCATGTACCTGGGTTGCGGGCACATCCCCAGTGGGAGATGTGCAGGAGGCAGCTGATCGATGTTTCTCTCTCATCGATGTTTCTAACTCTCTATCTCTCTCCCTTCCTCTCTGTAAAAAATCAATAAAATATAATCTTGCCTCTGTTCTTGTGTGACTGTGGGGACATAACCTAATCTCTCTGGGCTTTAGTTTTCTTATCTGCAAATGAGACGGTGGCCTGGATGACCTCAAAATCTCTTCTAGTTTTAGGTCCCTTAATTCTGTGTCTTTTTAGAATTCCTCTGAGCCTTTAATTCCACAAATTTACATTTTTAAAATCTTTATAATTATCCACTTGATTTATTTAAAATCTGTTTCACTCCCTTGTATGTGTGTGCGATTTCACAAGATAGAACAAATCATTCCACATCCCTGCAAGATGGAGGTACTGAGCCCTCCTGGCCCCGTGGCCCGCAGCCGGTAAGCCGTGGAGTGGGTTTCAAGCCCTTGTCCGTCTTCCTCAGAAGCCCAGTCCTGTGCTGTCACATGACCTCATTATTTCTCTAAGGAGATTCTTATATGTTTTGATAGTTTGTACAGTAGGAGTATTAGGTGAACTTTTAAAAAATGAAATATGCCTGGGTAAACTGGATTTCATTTGTAAAGATCTTATAATAAAAACAAGCTATTTGTGTCCCCTGGCTGGGAAAAGCAGAGGTATAGATACTCTTTCTCTCTTTCATGAAATCAGAATGTTCATTCATCGGATGGGTAAGATTAATCTGAGAAAAATTAAACAAATGTAAACAAGTTTATATTTGGTTAGCTGTTATTGCATAATTCTGTTTGTTAATGTGTTGTGTACATCAAATACACTTCCACACGCAAAGGTGTCCTCTGCTGTGAATTACAGACCCATGAACACGCTGACTTTAACGGGCCAGTTCAGTTTTGCGGAAGTTCACTCCTGGGTGGTGTTTTGCCTTCCTGAGGTTCCCGAGAAACCTCCGGCCGGAGAATGCGTGACATTTTACTTCCAGAACACCTTTCTGGACACACAGCTGGAAAGCACCTACAGGTAAAGCAGCTCGTTACCAGTTCACAAGTGTGTGGGGTGTTTTAAGTGTGTTTTTTTAATTGATTTTTAGAGAGAGAGGAAGGGAGAGGGAGAGAGAGAAACATCAATAATGAGAAAGAATCATCGATTGGCTGCCTCCTGCACGCCCCCTACTGGGGATCGAGCCAGAAACCCAGGCCTGTGCCCTGACCAGGAGTAGAACCAGTGGCCTCTTGGTGCGTGGATCCACACTCAGCCACTGAGCTAAGCCAGCCAGGCCACAGGGGTTTTGATATAAATGAGCTTCTACACTTTCTTTGTTTTAAAGCAGGAACAATTTGTAAATAATAGATTTGAAACCTGTACTATTCAAGAGAATCTATTGAAAAACAAGCAGAATTAATGAATTTTTAAAAATGATTGAATGAAGATTCACATGGCCTGGACCAGCAGCTCGGTTGGTTAGAGTGTTGCCCTGTGACTCCAACGTTGCGAGTTTGATCCCTGGTCAGGGCACATGCAAGAGTCAACCAGTGAACGCAGAAACGAGTGGAACGACAAACCGATATTTCTCTTCCTCACTCCCTTCCTCTCTCTTTGAAATGAATAAATACATAAATTAAATTTAAAAAAAAGAAATAGCTCTAGCCGGTTTGGCTCAGTGGATAGAGTGTCGGCTGCGGACTGAAGGGTCCCAGGTTCCATTCCGATCAAGGGCATGTACCTTGGTTTCAGGCACATCCCCAGTGGGGAGTGTGCAGGAGGCAGCTGATGCATGTTTCTAACTCTCTTTCCCTCTCCCTTCCTCTCTGTAAAAAATCAATAAAATATATTTTAAAAAAAAGAAATATGCAGAAGTTACTTGATGAAACTTTGAAATGTTATTGACATAAAAGACTTGATTCAATGGGGTAATTAATAGACTGCATAGTGCTCAATAGGAAGACACTGTAACTGTGACAGTCCTTCCCAAATGTATGCAAAAGACGAAATGGCTCAGAACTTGGCAGCTGAGAACATGAGGCTTTTGAAGCCGGGGTGTCAGGAGGGGCGGTGGCTGGCTGCACGCCTTGCCTTCCCTCCCGCTCCTCTGCGGGGCTCCCTCAGGGCCTGGTTGTGAGCACAGAGCTGACCCTCCGCTCCTTCGATCCTCTGCTGAGTGTGAGATGGCTGCCTTCTCTCAGGGGATTTCTCCCTGTGCTCTGAGCCTCACCCCCCACTCAGGTCTTTGCATTCTCATCCCACTTCAGCTGTAGCTGTTCTTTGTTTGATCTTTTGTGTTTTTAATTTTGTTTTATGTGGAGGGGCTGAGTGGCTTCTCCTCTCCTGGTCTCTGTTCTTAGGGGTTCTTTTCCTAAGCAGGTTCTTGAACCGTTCTGCTTCCCAGCTGAGCTGTAGCATGCTGATTCTGGAAACTGCCTTTTGGGACCTGGAGCTCTCCGGAAATCTAACTGGTTTTAGGATCAGTCCTCGGAGCTGTTTCACTGTACCTTCCAGGACCTCATCTGTGTCCAAACCTGGAACAGTGAATGGCGCCTGTTTGAGTCCTACAGTGAGCCTCACGCTCAGGCATAGGCGACAATTCCACGTGCCTGGCACAGTGCACGTTTTGGTCTGTGTGCTGCCGAGGCAAGCAGCGTGTATATTTGTGTAATAGCATATCTTTGCTCTTTACCACTCTGTGTCCTTTAATATTCGTCCCTTATCAGTCACACTCTACTTATTCTTCAAGGCCCAACTCATAGCTACGTTTTCAAGTTTTTCTTGATTCTCTTCTCTATTCCCATGGCATTTTATTCTTACCTTCCTTAGGTATTTATTGTTATTTATTTGAAGTATATAATAATGTTTTTATGTAAGCTTGTATCTCTAAATTGGACTATAAGCTCCTCATGGGCAGAGTCTGTTTCTTTTTTATTTTATTTTTGTATTTTTATTGATTTCAGAGAGAGGGGAGGAGGAAGGGAGGGAGAAAGAGAGAGAGAGAAAAAGAGAGGGAGAGAGAGAGAGAGGTTTGTTGTTCCACTTATTTATACATTCATTGGTTGATTCTTGTATGTGCCCTGACCAGGGTCGAACCCACAACCTTAGAGTATCAGGACAATGCTCACCAACTGAGCTACCCAGCCAGGGCCAGAGTCTATTTCTTAATTATTTTTGTATGAACCCTCCAAGTGCCTCACACCTGGCTTTGAGCCTAGTGTTCTCAGTAAGTGTTTTTAGGGATCTGAGTGAAATGCGTGTGTGTGGAGGGAGCAGCCCTACCTGGGTGTGACTCTTGGCTCTGTGACCTTGTTGAGATTACTTCCCTCGCTGACCTGTAGTTTTCTCTTCTGAGGAGGGGAAATAATAGCACGTGTTCACTGAATTGTGGTGATTAAAGAAAACAAGCCATGCAAGGCACCCACAGTGTCAGGTGCTGTGTGTTAAATAGTAAATATCATCAGTTAAAATTAAAGACCAGTGAAAAGTCTCAGGATTTCTAAACTATAATTGGGATCAAAATTGTATGTATGTATTACTCATCTTTCTAGAACAGTGGTTCTCAACCTTGGCTGCACATTAGAATCACCTGGGAATCTTTTTAAAATCCTGATTTCTGGGCCTCATCCTCCGGAAATTCTGTTTCTTTGTGACTAATGTTGTGGCCCCACCCCATAACAAAGAAATAGAATTTCTGGAAAATGAGGCCCAGAAATCAGGATTTTAAAAAGATTCCCAGGTGATTCTAATGTGCAGCCAAGGTTGAGAACCACAGTTCTAGAAGAAAGAAGTCAGTAGCTACATACATAAAAGCTAAGCGACCATTATGACCAGACAGTAGCTATGACATGCACTGACCACCAGGAGGCAGGTGCTCAATGCAGGAGCTGCCCCCTGGTAGTCAGTTTGCTCCCACAGCCAACCTCCTGCAGCCAGCCAACTTCCCATGGTCCCTCCCCCCGGCCAGCCGGCCCGATTGGCCCCGATTGGGACTGGGTGAGGTGCCCCGATCGCCAGCCGGCCAAGGGACCCCGCCCACGCACAAATTTGTGCACCGGGCCTCTAGTTTGCCTATAACTAGTCAATACAAACTATTTGTGTGTATGAAAGCCAAACCAGAAGGCACATTAAATGATGAAAATGGTAGATGTTAACTGGGAAACGGAAATGTTTGGTCATCAGAAAAAAGAACCAGCACAAACGGCTTAGCCTCTAACAGGCGTTCCCCGCGCCTGTACCTGAGAGCGCGCAGCCCTGGGCCTCAGGACGCCATCATGGAGGCGGACCTCCCCGCTGCGCGGCTCTGTGTTGTCCTCTGGGCCGTCCGTGCAGCCCTGGTGGCAGCAGTGCCATCCAGCTTCGTATCTTGTCAGCTACCATGGAGTCTCTCCCCCACTAGTTCCAGTAAGAAAAGTCCCAGGATTGAGGACCATTGTTGAGCCGTGACCCGCGTGGTCCGTGGTGTGGAATGCACTGAGGCCAGGGCCAGCGAAGTCCTCGGGGTGAGAAGGTGAGGGGGGGAGTGGTTCCCCAAAGGAAAAGGTCCTGCGACCATACACGTGCGATGGATGCCCCCCCGGCCTGCGGAACAGAAGAGGCTACTCGTAGGTTTGCTGTCCGCCTCAGGGTGCAGCTGTGGTCGTGCTGTGATGGACATGAGCACATCAGAGAAAAACATACTCATGCAAGTAAGCACCGCTAGTTCACATACACGAAGGCTTGGCTGTTGGAATTTTATTTGTGAAAACACAAAAGCTGTTTTAAATGAAGGACATAGTATGACTTCACCTATCTTTAGGAGACATATCTGACATCTTTTGTTAAGTTTTACAGTATGTCAGAACTTGAATTAATATAACAGTAAAAGTTTACACATTTAAATATGCTTTCTATTAATGATGACATGTATATGTAGAGAAATCAAATGAAATCTAAACACTAGTTACAAAATATGTATTTACTGGGTGAATTTCCTTCTATATATTCATTTTGTAGAAAAGGAGAAGGAGTTTTTAAATCTGACAACATTTCAACTATATCCATCCTAAAAGATGTGCTCTCTAAAGAAGCTACAAAAAAGAAAATTAACCTCAACATTTCATACGGTAAAGAAAGAAAGAAAAATTAATCTTTTTCTTGTTTTGTTTTTTGGTTGTTGTTACAATAAGAATGTTTCTAATCAAAATGACTCTCTAACTGCGTCTGGCTGGACTCCTCCTAGAGATCAATGAGATGTCAGTGAAGCACACCCTGGGGCTCATCCACCCGAAGCTGGAGTACCAGCTGCTTTTGGCTAAGAAAGTGCAGCTAATTGATGCTTTAAAAGTAAGTGTATGTGCTTTGGACTCATGATCATTATTCTGTTGTGATGGGGTTTCTAAAGTTGTAAAGACTTTAAAGCTACACTGGATTGAATTTAAACATTAAGTGTCTTCTGTTTTTAATTTAAAATAAGGAATTGCAGGTTCATGAAGGAAATACAGACTTCCTGATACCAGAATATCGCTGCATTCTGGAGGAGGCAGAGCGCCTGCAGGAGGAGTACAAGAGGCAGCCGGCACACCTGGAGAGGCTCTATGGTTAGTGGGCTGTCAGAATGCCTGCCATGTCTCTGTTCTCCTGGCTGTTTGGGAGAAGCTGGGCAGGGGAGAGGCAAAGATTACAGCAATCACGAACCTATGACAGCCAGTTTGTTGCTTCCAATATTAATTTTGTCAAGTTTGTTCTAATATTTACTATTTTTAAATATTTTTTATTGATTTCAGCGGGGAAGGGAGAAGAGGGAGAGATAGGATGAGAGAGAGTCTTGATTGGCTGCCTCCTGCACACGCCCTACTAGGGATCGAGCCCAAAACCCAGGCAGGTGCCTTGACCGGGAATTGAACCGTCACCTTCTGGTTCATGGGTCAACACTCAACCACTGGACCATACCAGCTGGACCTACTATTTAATATTTTTACTCGATAAAATGCAAGTAAAATTAGGAAGTAAAATAAGTTTAATACAATAGACTTACATATATGAAGGAACCTGGTGTGAATGAATATAACTTATGAAGCATTATAGTTTAGGCTATAATTCACACCAGTAATTTTCAGGCTTTGTTGCTATTGTGAAAATCAACATGCAACATTTAATAATTGCAGCATAATAAGGGATAGATATGTGCTATGTCAACCCAAAACTCATTTTGCTTTGGTGGTAGAAATTGGGTGTTTCACAAATTATATTGAAAGAGAGCGAGAGTGGGTTGGAAGGAACAGCTTAAGAAAACTTGTTTTGCCATCATTACATGAGATCTGTGCATAGCACACCAATTTACCTATAGCATCTCCATAATCAGGTGGCATGTTTAATCCTTCGCACAGCTTTGCAAGGTAGATGATGTCTCCATTTCTCATTTTTAAACGGGAAGTCTGAGACTAAAGCATTTGCTGTCACACCGGTAGGAAGCGGCACAGCCTGCAGAACCTCCTCGCTGCCCCCCCCACCCCCGTGCCTGCTTTTTGCACTGTGTCAAGTCTTCTGTAGCATTAATTGGTGTCATCAGCCTACTCTGACCCTTCAGCCTGCGTAATGAATTTCTTATTTTATACCCAGAGACTTGCTCACAAGCTGTAATAATAAAGACCTAATATCTTAGTATTTACTAAATGGCAGGTGCATCACTCATCACCAATCCAAAACCCAGAAAGCTTTGAAAAGCAAAGCTTTTTCATAATTAATTTTGCATCAAATCTGACTTGGTCTGAATTAATGTGATGGCAAAACTTCACTTAAACTGGCATGAGGTTATTTGTAGTCTCTTTTATTCCACTAGTGTGGTTGTTTATCCATGTATTTGTAGCAGAAACATTGCTCTGTTGACCCCTTGGGTGTTACGCCATCTATGCTGTATTCCTTTTATTGTCTTTCTAAACTGAAAAATTCTCAAAACCCCAAATAGTTGGGGTTTTGGATAAAGGACTGACAGCTTGACTTAACCCCATTGTACACATGAGAGAACGTAAAGGTGCAATAATTTGCCCAGATCTTTGAACCTAGAAATATTTGCCTTTAGGTCAAATCCCAAGAATGGCCCACATACACTAGTAGATGGAAATTTATTTATTTATTTATTTGGTTAATCCTCACCCGAGGATATTTTTCCCACTGCTTTTTTCGGAGAAAGTGGAAGGGAGAGAGGGAGGGAGGGGAGGAAGAGAGAGAGAGAGAGAGAGACTTGAGAGAGAAACATAGTTTGGTTGCCTCCTACACAGTCCCAAACTGGGGGCAGGGAGCAAACCCGCAAACCAGGTACATGCCCTTCACCGGGAATCGAACCCGCAACCCTTTGGTACACAGGCTGACACTCTAACCACTGAACCACACTGGCCAGGGAGGAATATTCTAATTTAAATAAACGTGTTGAGAACTGAATCTCTACAGCAAGCATGTCAAACTCACTCAAAGGCTAATACGGGCCAAATAAGGTTTAAGATTATGTGGCCGCAAAAAAAACAAAAGCTTCAATTTTCATAAAAAAGTAGGTTTATTTCAGTAGAGACATGCTGAATACAAAGGGCTGAAATAAATGAGTCATCGTTAACATAAATAATAAAACATTTTAATAAAAATTAATACTTTTTCTTTAACATTCACTTAGCAGACACTGAATAACTGCACAAATTAATAACATAACACAAATAAACCTATTTTTCTTGTTCTCCGAAAGTGAAATATTTCCTGTTGCGCACACCAAACAAGTCAGTCCAAGACTAATGTGGCCATCGGCTGCTAAAATATTCGCTGCTGGTATTAGTGGAGAGAAATGGTGTGTCTGTACGTAAGGCGCGTAAGGGAAATGCATGCAACACGATTATAGTCATCAGTCGCTAGCGAACATTGTAGTTCGTTATTAGTAATTATGTATAACAGGATATTGTAAAAATTAAGTCATGAAATTTTTATTAACACGTTTCTTACATACCGTTATATTGGCTGGGCTGCAAAAATATTCGTTGTGGGCCGCATGCACCTGTGAGCCTCGAGTTTGACCTGCTTGCTCTGCACCATGTCCTCTGGTCAGCCCGAGTGAAAGGCCAACACCTGTGATGCCCTGTGTGCCAAGAGCATTGCAGAGTGGTCAGCAGTGGATGCCTGAAGCCATAGCCACAGCCAGTTGTTAAGAGAGTTACTAGCCAATGATTTATATTTTAAAACTTGCCTTAAAATCTCTCCAAAATAAGTATTTTTTAAAGCACCAATCCTTTTAGATTTGTTTATAAATAATGGAATTACAGGTGATTAGAAATAGATACCTAATCAATGACAGGAAATTAACATTTTCTTTATAGGGATGATCACCGATCTTTTTATAGATAAGTTCAAGTTCAAAGGCACCAATGTAAAAACCAAAGTACCTCTTTTACTGGAGATTCTGGACAGTTATGACCAAAACACACTGATTGCTTTCTTTGATGCTGCATGAAAGTAAGGTAAAGTTCTGGAGAAGTTGTCTCTTTAAATGAAAATGTTAAAACAAAATTACAAGCTAACTGTGCATACTTTATTTCAAACTACAGGCGGTGCACAAAATTTGTGCACGGGTGGGGACCCTGGGGGTGGCCTGTGGAGATTGGGTCCTCGCTTGCACCCCCAGCCTCGCAGTCCCGCAGCCCTATCGGGCACCCCGCCTTGGCCTGGCACCGCCCGCTCGCCTGCTCCACCATCCTGCCGCAGTCCCGCTGTCCTCGGGGCCCATCGGGGCCAGCAGTGCCTCGCCTCCGCCCACTGCCAGCACCGCGTCACCAATGGCCGCCATGTACCGCGCCGCTCCCTGGTGGTCAGTGTACGTCATAGCGAGCGGTTGAACTTCCGATCAATGACTGCCAGAGGGAAAATAAGCATATTAGGTTTTTATTATACAGGATACTTTTAAATATTATCTAAAAATATTTGAGATACATGATTTTTTTTTTAGTAATGCTTCATTTCTTTTGATGAATGCAACCTTTTAAAAATAAATAGCATTTTTATTCTTAAAATACAAGTAGAATGATTATAAGGGATTTTAATGAATTCTTTTGCAAGTGCTGTTTTAATTTTATGCTGAGAAATAATATTTGAAAAATAAAAATATATAGTGTGTGGACTAAAGTAGGTTTACAGTTTGCATGGGAAATTGTAATAATAAATAATAACACAAGACCCCTGCGCTGTGGCTTAGTGGTTGAGTGTCAACCTATGAGCCAGGAAGTCATGG